>NC_085136.1:168806010-169106010 GCF_035046485.1 Aedes albopictus
CGAGAAGCACTGTCTTCCCTTTTCCTTGGAACCATCAGATCAATGCGCGACCTGATTTGCCTGCCAAACACCAGCATCGATGGGCTACGTCCCGTTGACGGATGTACTGTTCGTCTGTACGCCATTAGGATGTTCTGCAACTCAGCTTGAATTTCCGAGCGGGAGCAACGAAGAGCCTTGATCTTATCTTTGAAGGTTTGGACATATCTCTCGGCTTGTCCATTGGTAGATGGATGGTAGGGGGCGCCCATTTTGTGCACTATTCCATTCCGTTTAAGAAACGTTTGGAACTGTTCGGATGTAAACTGAGTTCCCCTATCCGTAACAAGGACCGATGGAATGCCAAATGTGGCAAAAAACTCTCGCATCTGTGTAATGGTAGTTCCTGTGGTTATATCGGGAAGGACCTTCACTTCCGGCCACTTGCTGAAAGCGTCCACGATGATCAGGAAATAGCAACCCATAAATGGTCCAGCAAAATCCGCGTGAATCCGCTGGAAAGGTCCTGAAGGCTTCTCCCAGCAGTGCACAGGAACCTTAGCGGGATCAGGCCTTATTCTTGCACAGTTTGGACAGTCACGGGCTAGATTAGTGATGTCACGATCGATTGTTTCCCACCAGCAATAAGACCTTGCAAGCGACTTCATGCGAGATACTCCAAAATGGCCGAAGTGTAGTTCCTCCAAAACGCGAGTTCGAAGTGATTCTGGAACATATACACGGATTCCCTTCATCAGGCAGCCACTTTGAAGAGTAAATTCCGTTTGGTCTATACCAAACCGGTCGCGTCCGTCTACGCATCTGCCCGTTTTCAACCCATGAATCATATTTGTTACGCTCCTGTTATTGTTGGTATGTTCCCTTAACTCTTCAATAGACACTGGTAAAGTTTCGATCTGCTCGAGTTCCAACACGTCAACTTCTTCCACACATTTCCTATTGTTGATATCCGGAACCGGTAGACGTGACATGCCATCCGCATTAGCATGTTGCTTAGAAGCACGATACCGAATTTCAAAATCGAATGACTCCAGGAAAACCGCGTAGTGTTGCATTCGCAAAGCCGATAGCGTAGGAAGACCCTTGTCTGGTGAGAAAATTTGAGTAACTGGCTTGTTATCTGTTACAAGCACGAATTTCCTCCCATACAAGTATTGATGAAACTTTTTTACACCATATACTATGGCGTACGCCTCCTTGTCCACCTGCGTATAGTTTTGCTGAGTGGAGTTCAAGGTTTGAGAAGCATACTGGATTGGATGTTCACTGCCATCTGGATAAATGTGGCTTAGGACAGCCCCAACACCGTAAGATGATGCATCAGTTGCCAGCACAAGAGGGAGCCTTGTGTCATAGTGCACAAGAACGCGATCCGATTGCATTTCCCTTTTAACCCACTCGAAAGCCTTTTCGCAGTCTTCGTCCCAAACGAAAGGTGTCTTATCCTTCAGTAGATTGTTGATTGGGTAAATTCGAGTACTCAAATTCGGTAAAAATCTGCCATAATAGTTGACGAGCCCAAGAAACGCTCGAACTTGTTCGCGGTTCTCCGGGTGTGGCATTTCTTGAATAGCTGCTACTTTCTGCTCCATTTTATGGATGCCCTCCCGATCTATCACGTACCCACAGTATTCAATGCTATCTGCAAAGAACTCGCATTTAGCAACATTGATTCGCATGTTGTGTTCTTGGAATCTTCGAAGAACCTCTTTTAGACGTTCTAAGTGCGTGGCATCATCAGGTCCGGTAACCTTGACATAGTCCAGGAATACTGAGATTCCAGGAATTCCATCAAGTATTTGAGATATTTCTCGTTGGAATACTGCGGGTCCGGACGCTACACCATACATTAGCCTGGTTGGTTGAAACAGACCAAGGTGTGTGCTTATGGTAAGCACTTCTTGATCTTCCTGTCGGACGCCCATTTGTAGATATGCCTGCGCTAAGTCCAGTTTCGAAAATTTCTCGCCTCCAGCCATATTGGAAAAAAGCTCGTCAATTGTCGAAAGAGGATGCTCGTCTACCAACAAACTTTTATTCACGGTCAACTTATAATCCCCACATAAACGTACCCTGTTTCCTGACTTCATAACGGGCACGACTGGTGTCGCCCAGTTGCTGTGGTTTACTTTCACCAGCACTCCAGAGTCAACCATTCTGTTGATTTCACACTCCACTGCATCACGAATAGCGAACGGTATCGAACGAGCCTTGAGGAAAACTGGAGTACAGCCCTGCTTGAGAGAAAGAGAAGCTTCCACCCCAGTAATTTTTCCGAGCGAATCATCGAAAACCGAAGAAAATTCATCAATCAGCCCCTTCAACACACTTGTCTTTGGAGAACGCAATTCAACCTTATCGACCGTAGTGTCATATTTACTCATAACCTCATTCCAATCCAACCGCAATGACCGCATCCATTCCCTGCCGAGCAGTGGATGGCGGCTCGTCTCTACCACGAACAGACGCAGATTATTGTTTTCTCCATGGTATGCAACATTAGCAGAAACTGTACCATAAACCTCGATTTTGCTACCGCAGTAACTTCGCAGTTCAATATTCGACTCGTGCAGAGGAAGATCTTTGAAGCACCTGACCTTATCACCAAGACTAATCAATGACACCGGTGAACCACTGTCTACTTCGAACTGAATCGGTACGTCATTCACACTCAAACCGAGAAATATCTTGGACAACGGGCTACCGTTCCCTTCAAGCTTACATACATCAATCGTACAGATTTCGTTAACTACCTCGTTGTCTGAATCCTCTGACGCTTCTTCTTCTTCGTGCTCAACCATATTTGCATTAAATTTAGAATGTTTGCTTGCAAGCGTGCTGCGTCTGATCATCGCAGTAGCAGATGTGAAGCTGATGCACACTCGCTTAAGATGACCTTTCTTTTTACAGTGACTGCATATAGTGTCATTATGTGCACAAACATTCGCTAAGTGTGCATCACTTCCACATCTGAAACAAGTCCTGTTAGTTGTGTTAGTTACCTGTACAGTAGAACCAGACGGAGCCGCAGCCTGAGCTGGGTGCCGTTTCGTCTTCCTTCCGTCCATCAGATTCACATCCTGCATCCTTCGGTTGATCACGTCGGCTCCTTCTCCCGAAGCCTCCATGGACAGCGCGATATCCTTGGCTTTGTCAAAAGTCAATGCCCGCTCTTCGATAAGCCTCGATCGTATTCGTTGATTCCGTAGTCCGAACACTAACTGGTTCCGCAAAGCCTTTTGTAGATACGTATCGAATTTGCAGTGTTTGGCCTCTCGTTGCAAAGCTGTTATGAACTCGGTTATCGTCTCTCCCTCTCGTTGATTCCGCGACCGGAACCTCCAGAGCTCCACCATTTCCAATGGCTCTGGGTCAAAGTAGCCGTCCAGCGCAGCCACAATTTCGTCGTACGATTTTGTTTCCGGCTCGATGGGAGACAGGTGATCACACAGCAGATTGTACGTCTCTGCCCCCATATAGTACAGTAGCATGTTCAGTTTACTCGCAGCAGGTACACCAAATATCAACATAGCACTCTCCAGACGTTTCACCCATCGAGACCACTTCGATTTATGTTTATCGTATGGTTCGAACGTGAACGTCGATGGCACAGCAGCAACAAATCCGGCGGCACTCCCCGCAGCAGCATCAGCATTCCCCGCGAACGACATGATTCGGTCTCGCAGCAGCAGCAAGCAGCACAAATGTCAACACACGCAAAGGCAATCGGTGTGACACGAACGGTACACTGATGGCAGTAGTACCCTCATTTTCTTCTCCTAACCTCCTTTCACCTTGTTCGTCCGGAACTGCGGCGGAATTCAGCACGGGATGTTCATCGTAGCGCTAGCGCTCCTCCTTTTCGTGGATTTTTTTCCGTCCAAGCGTCGCCAACTGTCGTAATTTCGGAGTGGTAAGAAGGCAGCGTGTTTACTCTTTGACCGACAGTAACAGAATGACGTTTTATTATTCGAATCAAAGTACATGTATGTTCATATAGGTATGTATTATAAATATCCAGATCATAGACCGGCGGCAACTACAACTGAATCACAACACCCAGATCATCCTCCGCCGTCTTTCACCTAAAGTTAATGAGTATGTGGGAAGTTATCAAGCCGGCTTCGTAGATGGCAGCTCGACAACAGACCAAATCTTCATCGCACCGCAAATCTTTGACAGTGTGCAGAACAAAGGTGTGTGGCGGCGAAGAATGAATCACCAGCTCGCTGTACTATACGACGGAAGGTGGCAACAGCTGGAAGGGTACGATGGCATGTTGTGCGTATGCCGGACAACAACCCTGTAAAGTTGGTGATCCCAAGAGATCCGGATGGCATAAGAAGACCTGAAGGGTAGCGTGCAAGGTGGGCGGACCAGGTACAGAGCGATCTGGCAATTGTGTGGGTCGCGGCCGAGGATGGAGCACTGCAGCCACGAACCGAGTGTTGTGGCGAAGAATTGTCGATTCAGGTTTATTATGATTGTAAGCAGGGATTGGCGGCATGCACCGTGCGGTGCGAAAAAAGCATGTGCTTCACACAATCTCAAGTGCTTGTCTCCCGTTTTGCCGAGAGACAAGAGACGTATGAGTGAGAGCTTTCGTAATTGTGCGAGAGACAATCGCAGCACTAGCTCTACGGCGCAGTGAGTAATGCTCGGTGCTTGGGACTGTGCTTGTCACCAAACAGAAAAAATCACTTAATAAATTAATTGAAGAGTTTGTGTTTTCGGCAAAGTTGTTAAGCTTGTCAAGGATTGACAAGTGATGGGTCGTTTGATTCGAAATTTGTCCAATCATGCGTAGTATCAAGCCAAGTGCAAAACACGGAGACAAGCACCGAGAGAGTGCATACGACAGAGCGTGAGAGACAGGAGAGCTCCAGCGCGCGGCAAAGTAAGCGAGCAACACACAATCGATTGCGCGTACTCGTGTCCTTCTAGTTTGTTGTGTTGTCTCGTAGCAGCGTGTGCGGCACGCAAAGAGTTTTGAGTCGCACCCTATCCCTGATTGTAAGTAATGTGATGCTATATAAAGGGTGTCCTCGATGAATTTGGTACACAGAAAATATTGTATAACTTTTGATTGCGTTTGCCAAAATAGCTATTTTTTACCATAAATAGTATATTATGTTAGCTAATACCATAAAATTTTCATTAAAATCGGTTGAGTATTGACGGAGATATCGTTGAAACAAGGGAATTGCCACTTGAGAATCTTGTGCAAACAAACATTTTGGAAAATATCACTTTTTTGCCGTTTCAACTCTGGCGCCAAAAATACTGAACCGATTCAATGAAAATTTTTATGTACGTAAAGTATTTATTCAAATTGATCATACCGTTAAAAAGTTATAGCCATATATGTCGCACTATGTCACAATAAGCAGATGTGGTTTTTGGTATAGTGAAATTCAAACTGCTCTTACTTTGAAAGTACTAAACAAAAATAGCTGAAATTTTCACTGTAAACAGTTTAATACAACAATTTTACACTGTCAAAGTTTTATAAAAATCGGGACAGTGTTACCAGTCAAAATAGTGCACACGGAACTAAAAATGGTCAAAAAGTACCTAAAATTTACCTTGAAGCGATTTGAGCTTTGGATATTTATTAGAAAAAGAACTGGACCGATTTCAATTAAATTTTTACCACTTAATGGATACTGTTAAGAATATCGAGTGAAATTTTCAAACGTTTTGATGAGGTAACAAAAAAGTTATTGCCTAAGCAATTTTTTGAGATGGGCGCCCAAATTTTCTAAAATCACATTTTATTATATCGACAATATTTGCGCCAATACTCAACCGATTTGATTGCAAATTTTATGGTATTAGCTACACATAATATACTATTCATGGTCAAAAAATGAGCTATTTTGGCGAACGCAATCAAAAGTTATACAATATTTTCTGTGTACCAATTTCATCGTGGACACCCTTTAAATGAAATGAATGAATGCATGTGTATTTGTGCGTTACAAAAAAATCACTCATGTCTCTCAGGAGTCAGTCAACCGATTTAGGCTCTTGCAGAACGCCATTCAATTTTATTTTTGTGGTGGGTTAGTGTGCTTCGCTTCCTGACAGTTGAACTAGATGTGTCATGAATCCTGTCCTTAGCCTACTTGATGACGCTCAACTACCACTTTTTTATTTTTATTTTTATTTATTTATTTTATTTATTTTTATTTTAAATGGTGTTTTGTTTCAAAGATTTGACTCGAGAAAAGGTCAACGGATCTACATATTTTGTTACATTCATGCAGGGCTCCGACGTAAAAAAAGAAAAGACACGGACACGTTCAAAGCTTCCAGTGAGCTAATCGCTCTTTGAAGGAAGCACGACACTAGACAACGGACTAGCAAGCAACGTCCAGTGGCACAGGCGAAAACTTTTCCTGACAACTGCGGCGAGAATCTAACCCACGCTCCTCAGCATGACGTGACTAAATGCTTGGTGACACTAGCCGTACGACCACGGAGCCACGAGCCACGAGCCACTTATTCATACGACAACGACGTATGCGTACAAAAAAAGTGAAAATCGATCGAGAGAACTTTTGCCGGGACAGTTAGTATGAAATAAAATGACCGAAGGTTATCCATGAGAGACTTTATTTTGTCGTGCCCTCACCGGCCAACCCGAGGTTGTCCGTGAGGGTCTTTATCTGCAGCTTCGAGTTTAGTTGGTAAATCTTGTCGCGGTAGGTGGTCTTGTATGGATGGCTTTCTGGCTTAGGTAGTGGAACTTGCAAGCCGATTCCAGGTGGATGTGGTGGTCAGAATTTCTTTCACATATTCTTGTTCGGGCATTTTCTCCAAGATCCCATCTTCGTCTGCCATGCTGAAAATATCTGGTTTCCGAGATATGACAGTTCAAAAATTAGTTGTCTAAAAAATATTGTTTCACGAGAACGGTTCTAGCTTCATATAATAGGTGCACATATAATAGGTTGACAAACAGTCAAAATTTGAGAATATTTGATGCACTCTATGAAAAGTTACAGCCAGAGTTGCGCAATATCAGTCTTGTCAGGTGACTACTGATATTGCACCATCGACACTATCACTCCAGGCCGCTCAATATCAAAACGACAATAACAGGTAACGACCTGATATTGACCCGTACTCTAGATCACAATCATTGCAACTGTTGTGATATTTTAGTGGTTTTCGCCTGTGGTACTTGTTCAGTTGACAGTTCTGATAATAATCTGATAAGCAAGGCTTACTCAGTTAGTTACAAAACTAAATAAATAAATAAATAAATAAATAAATAAATAAATAAATAAATAAATAAATAAATAAATAAATAAATAAATAAATAAATAAATAAATAAATAAATAAATAAATAAATAATTAACTTTTAGTTGACATAAAATGCATTTAGAGCTCCTTCTCAACGTTCACTGGAAAATTTATTCAGACACATTTCCAGAAATTAGTTCTTTTTTTTTAATGTGAGACCACCATAAAGTTCTTTATGCAATTCAGTATCATAATTTTTATTTTATACTACTCATTTCAGTATCATAAAAGCCTACTTTTCCGTACCAGGCAAGCCTCATTGGATAAATGTACGACTCGTGCTGAAAAAATCTACTTTTTGCAACTCGTTACATAAGTAACTATTCATTATTTCTTACACGTAATCCACCCTTCACTAATTTTCAATGAATTTTAACTCGAAATACCTTCTTGAATGTAATATATTATGATCATTCCAAAGGCTTTCTGTCGGCATAGAACACAAATCAGGCCTAATTCGTATTAAATTTTTAATACTTATCCGAAAGTTAAGTAAATTATTATTACCTAGCCGTCATATTTTGATCCGCTGCTTCGATATCGCTCTTCTCTGAGGAGATCTTATTGCAAGCTCCGGCCGGAATTCCAGCCGCCGCTTTGGAATGACAGTTCAAAAATTGGTTGTCTGGAAAATATGTTTTACGAGAACGGTTCTAACTTCCCGAAAGACTAACCAATCGAGCTCAAGTTTGTACCAATGATGTAAATATTATATATTGACAAACAGTCAATATTTGAGATTTTTTGATGCACTCTATGAAAAGTTACAGCATGTTGAATTTTTTAGTAAAAAAAAAAACCTTTCCCAAAACAATTGGTCACCCCCCGTATATAGGAGCATTTTGTTACTTTTCTGAACTCCATCGACAATTTGAATTGATCGCTAATCAGTATATTTGTTTCTTACTTTTTTGCCCTAGATTTCACTTTTTGTATTTTCAAGGTTTCTATGGTTTTATGACGATGTTTACAAATACCTTCAGTGGGGGTGTCATTGGGCCAAAATTGCATAGAATATCTCTTTGTAGGTCGTGACAACAATATTTTAGCTCTAAAACAATGTTGGACTCGGTATACACGTTCATTTTTAAATTATTTTGGGTTGTTTAAAGTATAAATCCTTCAACTTTAATTTTGATAATGATACAGCTTAATAGAAATTGACCAAATTTCATCCCTTCTAGAGGGTTACATTGGGCACACTAAAATTCGAACAAAACAGTTCAATGTGAGCAAACATCGCTTGCAAATCAAAACTGTTGAATAAATACATACATGCGCACACTTTAAAATAATGTCACAGACTAACAAACGTGAAAGTTTGACCGCATTCATTGTAAACGATCAATGATTCAATACATTACATTCGCTTTCCTCTGCATGTTACTCCAACTAACATTCCCAAAAGACATAAGTAATATTTCCTTATCATCTACCTAGGAACCGATATGCGTGCATTTTTAATTTTGCTTGAATTTGACATATATTTCCAAAACTACACCATATTATGCATAATACAATGTGAATACTCTCAGTTGTTTTAATTCACATTTGTAGGGTTCGCGTACTGCCTTGCTTTTGTATGGCCCAAAGTCACCCCAAAAATTAATTATCTGCACTACAGCTCAAATAAATAAGTTTTTCATGCAAAATAGCATACAAAACCAAGAAAACTCATATTGACACATTCTACCGTGACGTTGTAACGTCACGCTACTAATTCCCATTTTTAACATACTTTCCCAATGCCAACTAATTGTTTAAAAGATCATACATATTGAAAATTTTACAAGGAATCCGAATATGCAAAAATATTTGAGGTTTTACGGTTGAATTTACGAGTTATAGTGAAAAATCTGACAGAAAAGGCGTCAAAACTTTGTAACGTCACGGTAGAATGCGTCTATTACTTTTCAAAACAACTGCTCAATACACCTAGAAAACAGCAATTCATTACATGTTCGGTCTTCAGCTATTTTCTACTGGGCATTTTAAAAGAACCTTATTATACAGTACATCATTTTTTCTTAATGGAAAATCAACAAAATGCGACTTTTTCTACACCGGATGACCAATGCAAGTTATATTTAGCATATAATATCCACTTTTTGATTATCACTTAAATAAATGTTAGCATTTTGAGCGAAACATCTTTCTTGATTTTTGGCCCAAAGTTACCCCCAGGCCCAATGGCGGTATTAGAAGTCCATAATACAGGTCGGATTCGATAACCCGGAGTCAGGTTCTGATGCTTCATTCATTTCATTTATTTAGTATTACATCAAATTCAAGATAAAACTGAATCAACAATATTTCTCCATAATACACGGTTCGTGGCTGCCGCTCTCCATCCTCGGTCGCGCCCGATGCTCGCCAAGTCACGCTCCACCTGGTCCGCCCATCGTGCTCTCTGCGCTCCACGCCTTCTTGTGCCAACCGGATCAGTTGCAAACACCAGCTTTGCAGGGTTGTTGTCCGGTATTCTTGCAACATGCCCTGCCCACCGTATCCTTCCGGCTTTGGCCACCTTCTGGATGCTGGGTTCGCCGTAAAGTGCAGCGAGCTCGTGGTTCATCCTTCTCCGCCACACACCGTTCTCCTGCACACCGCCGAAGATCGTCCTTAGCACACGTCGCTCGAAAACTCCGAGTGCTTGTAGGTCCTCCTCGAGCATGGTCCATGTCTCGTGCCCGTAGAGGATCACCGGTCTTATTAGCGTTTTGTACATGGTGCATTTGGTGCGTGGGTGAATCTTTTTCGACCGCAGTTTCTTCTGGAGCCCGTAGTAGGCCCGACTTCCGCTGATGATGCGCCTCCGAATTTCACGGCTCACGTTGTTGTCAGCCGTCAGTAAGGATCCGAGATAGACGAATTCCTCCACCACCTCGAAAGTATCCCCGTCTATCGTAACATTACTACCCAGACGGATCCGGTCGTGTTCGGTTCCGCCTACCAGCATGTACTTTGTTTTTGAGGCATTCACCACCAGTCCGACCTTTGCTGCTTCGCGTTTCAGGCGGGTGTACAGCTCTGCCACCGTTCCAAATGTTCTAGCGATAATGTCCATGTCGTCCGCAAAGCACACAAATTGACCGGATTTTGTGAAAATCGTTCCCCGGCTATTGAGCCCGGCTCGTCGCATCACACCTTCCAGAGCGATGTTGAAGAGTAGACATGAGAGTCCGTCACCTTGTCGCAGTCCCCGACGAGATTCGAATGAACTGGATAGTTCACCCGAAACCCTTACGCAATTTTGCACACCGTCCATCGTTGCTTTAATCAGTCTGGTCAGCTTCCCAGGAAAGCCGTTTTCGTCCATGATTCTCCATAGCTCTGCGCGGTCGATACTGTCGTATGCCGCTTTGAAGTCGATGAACAGGTGATGCGTTGGGACCTGGTATTCACGGCATTTCTGGAGGATTTGCCGTACGGTAAAGATCTGGTCCGTTGTCGACCGGCCGTCGATGAAGCCAGCCTGATAACTTCCCACGAACTCATTCGTTTTAGGTGACAGACGACGGAAGATGATCTGGGATAGCACTTTGTAGGCAGCATTCAAAATAGTGATCGCCCTGAAGTTCTCACATTCCACATGGTCGCCTTTCTTGTGAATGGGGCAGATTACCCCTTCCTTCCACTCCTCCGGTAGCTGTTCGGTTTCCCAGATCCTGACTATCAGCCGATGCAGACAGGTGGCCAACTTTTCTGGGCCCATCTTGATGAGTTCAGCTGCGATACCATCCTTACCAGCTGCTTTGTTGGTTTTGAGCTGGTGAATGGCATCCTTAACTTCCCTCAGCGTGGGAGTTGGTTCATTTCCGTCATCCGCTGCACTGGCGTCGTCGTTTCTTCCGTTGCCGTGGGCTCCCGTGCCTACGTTCTCCACGCCGTTCAGGTGCTGATCGAAGTGCTGCTTCCACCTTTCGATCACCTCACGTCCGTCTGTCAAGAGGCCTCCGTCTTTATCCCTGCATATTCCGGCTCGCGGCACGAAGCCGTTGCGGGATGCGTTGAGCTTCTGATAGAACTTCCGTGTTTCTTGGGAACGGCACAGCAGTTCCATTTCTTCACACTCCGCTTCTTCCAGGCGGCGCTTTTTCTCCCGAAAGAGGCGGGTCTGCTGTTTCCGCTTCTGTTTGTAACGTTCCACGTTCTGTCGAGTCCCTTGCTGCAGCATTACCGCCCTCGCTGCGTTCTTCTCCTCCAAAACCGTTCTGCACTCTTCGTCGAACCATTCGTTCCGTCGATTCCGTTCCACGTACCCGATGGTGCTCTCTGCTGCATCGTTGATGGCTGCTTTCATTGTACTCCAGCAGTCCTCTAGAGGGGCCTCATCGAGCTCGCCCTCGTCTGGCAACGCGGCTTCGAGATACTGCGCGTATGCTGAGGCGACATCCGATTGCTTCAGTCGCTCTAGGTTGTACCGTGGCGGTCGCCGGTACCGTACATTGTTGATGACGGAGAGTTTTGGGCGCAGTTTGACCATCACCAGATAGTGGTCGGAGTCGATGTTGGCGCCACGATAGGTCCTGACGTCGATAATGTCGGAGAAGTGCCGTCCGTCAATCAGAACGTGGTCGATTTGAGATTCCGTCTGCTGTGGTGATCTCCAGGTGTAACGATAAGGGAGGCTGTGTTGGAAAAAGGTGCTACGTATGGCCATATTTTTGGAGGCGGCGAAATCAATGAGTCGTAGGCCGTTTTCGTTCGTCTGCTGGTGGGCGCTGAACTTACCAATCGTCGGTCTGAATTCCTCCTCCTGGCCTACCTGAGCGTTCAAATCTCCTATGATGATCTTGACGTCGTGGCTTGGGCAGCGGTCGTACTCGCGTTCGAGCTGCGCGTAAAATGCGTCCTTGTCATCATCAGTACTTCCGGAGTGTGGGCTGTGCACGTTTATTATGCTGAAGTTGAAGAATCGGCCTTTGATCCTCAACCTGCACATTCTTTCGTCGATCGGCCACCAACCGATCACGCGCCTCTGCATATCACCCATCACGATGAAAGCTGTTCCCAGCTCGCGTGTGTTGCCGCAGCTCTGGTAGATGGTATGGTTACCTCTAAACGTTCGCACCATGGATCCTGTCCAACACACCTCCTGCAGCGCTACGATGCCGAACCCGCGGTCCTTCAGTAGATCGGCGAGTATGCGGGTGCTCCCAATGAAGTTGAGAGATCGGCAGTTCCACGTACCGAGTTTCCAATCGCAAGTCCTTTTTGTTCGCTGGGGTCGTTGCCGTTGGTCTCGGTTCGTATTATTCTGTTGCTGATTTTCCGTTACAATGGTTTTTTACGGCTGGCTCGTAGGGCCTGACACCAACCCCCTACTTTCCGGAGGACCATAGTGCACAGTTGAGCTTAGAGTCCTTCCCTGGCACTCGGACGTAGATCAACCGCCCCTAACATGGGAATCAGACGCTGTTGTGAGCCGCTCCTCCTGGAGAACAGACGCTCAGGTTTACCGAAGCAAACCCCCCCTTCCCTGTCAGCCTACGACCAAAGTTCCCACCGGGGTTGGTTACCCGATCTTCCCTAAGGTTGCTCATAGTTTCCGGCCGGTACCGCGTGGAGGTAGGGATAGGAGTTGCTGGGCAGAGGCTAGTGGATCACAATGGGATCTGAATTGCGCAGCATACCCAGCCTTTACCGTGCCAGGTTCTGATGCTTCTCAAACATATATGTACATATCTGGGGAATGGAATGCTCTATAAGGCTGAAATTTTGATAGTTTGTCAAGCCAACTTTGATTAGAGATCAGTCAAAATTACAGCTTCTTACAGCATTCCGTTTGTGAGATATTATTTTGGGAAGCGCCAGAACCCGACTCCGGATAATCGAGTCCGACCTATACCACTTGTTTTATACAAAGCCAACACTTTATAGTAGTTAACCTTTCAGGATTGTGAGAACCTTAAACTGCACCGCTGTACATGACGAACGGAATTTTTTGGTAGTGTTGTGCTTCTAACAACGGCGCGCGTCTTGAAGGGGTAATTGACTTTTTCGTGATTTTGGCATGAATGTTTTATTCACTCAGTTATTAAGTTTGCAACGCAATCCTTGGTCCTTATTTTCATGTCTTGTCGCAAAATGTCATGTAAAACATAAAAATGCCATAACCACAGCTCATATTCACTTGGTGTGAAATCAATTCGATGCTGCAGATATATTGTGTTTGAGTTGAGATTCTACTTGATTTATTTAGAAGTTTTGACCCGTAGAACAAAAGGTCGTTTTTAAGGGGGTGTCTGGAATCGATTTACAATCGGTTCAGGATATATTTGTAATGACAATTTCTTTTATCTTCTTTGGATATACAATAAACGACTGTACATCGAGGCATTGCGTTTTTGACCCTTTAGGACCGGCGCGGGCGGGGTCATACATGACCCCGGTGATAAAACAGAGCATAACACGCGGGTTCGAGGCCAGCGATATTGCGGCAGCAGCGGCTAAGCAAACTGGCTCCAAAAGGTTAAACCGTGTACCATCTTTAACTCAATATTTCACTTAACACTCTTGTATCGGTCACTAACCATGTGCTTTATTCTGCTGGTTTATCTGGTGTGAGTTATGCAATGCTGCCAGATACGAATCCTTTCCGTTAGCTGCTTCTTCTCCGTTGGCATGGCACGCTACGGCAAGGATAACCGCCACCGTCAGAGCGCTTCTGATTTTCCCCATTTTCACCACTATGTTGTTCTTCTCTCACACGTGTTCTCACTGCCGTGCGCCGGCACAGACCAACTAAACCGAATCGAATTTTCGAATCGACCGAAACCCTAGGGCACATTCAAGCTACTGAACGATCATCAATCGCATGTTGCTAATTTGAAAGCTTCTCTCTCCCTTGTCAATCAGACAACAAATCAGTAAAACACCACAAAAATCACGCATTCCCGCGCGCCTCCATTCAAATTTTCGTCTGGTTTTGTGTGTGCGCTTCGAAGCACGGTGCGTGCTTGGCTTGCTTGTTGCCATCCCACCCTCACCATACCCGAAGCGCGCAGGGGAAGCACTGAAGAAAGAAGGAGGATTTGCAACCGGCGGGCGCGCGATGGAGCACACTGGTAGTTTACTAAGGAACATCGGCCATCAATATGCAATTACAGTGCGGGCCAGAAGACGCATGATACATGTTTATTGACTGGTCTACTGTCGACCTCTTTTTTCGTAATTCGAACCGGTTACTCGAGAGACCATCTTGTAAGTGTTGGTTATTTTGTGTCGTGAGTGTTACCGAGAATTTCGTGATTTGTGTTGCGTGAAATGTTAAAATGTTAAATGGCAGGTAAGTAATACTCGTAATTAGTGTAGGTTCCACCCAGCTAAAAGCTCCCGATAGGTTAGATAGGACACGATCAGGCTCCACCACCCCAAACCCATCATTACACTACATTCCGTAGTGCAAAAACCCACCACCAGAGGGACTGGTTACCATCTACTCAAGGCGGTCCACGACTCGGTATTCGTTTACTTGCCCAGCGTTCGTCGACCAAGACAGCAGAAAGCTAAATAGTGAAGCGAGAGAAAGATTTGAAAGTTTTGGAGAAGTTTGAAAAGTAGAAGAAGATAGAGAAGTGGACAGAGCGGAAGTGAAGTGGACTACAGGTTTTTGCTGTTGCTGGTTGTGCAAGAGTAAAGACAGTGACAAAACCAAAGGAGGATGGTGACTGTCGCTAGGCAAGAGTGAAACCGCAGACTCGTCGATGTCCATGTCGTTTTCCACGCTGTAAAATTCCAAATCCAGCGTGCGGCCGAGTTCGTTCCGAACTGCGTTACGTTGAGAGAGATTGAGTCCAAGGTCGTAGCAAATGTCGTGGTAATAGGCGTTGTGGTAATTTCATATTCCTTTCAATTCCGGGGTAATTGCAGGGGTCATTTTAAGGTAAAGAGGCCAGCCTCTTTCAAGCAGTTTATCAGCTGGTGTTCTTTCACTGCATCATTTTGGACAAAGCTGTCGATACTGCTAATCTCATGGGTCGTTCTTAAGTACTCCAGGGTGGGACAGTTCATGAGAAAGTGTTTGACAGTATTTTGTGTTCCGCATGTTTCGCACTGGTGGCGGAAACTGCTCCCTGTGCTACCCATGTCATGTGTGAAACGTGTATATCCCGTACGCAGTCGCGAGAGGACAACCTGTTTACGGCGAGAAGGTTGATCTTGCCAGGTGATCGTGGTGTTTTTGATGTTTCGGAGGAATAGTTCTCTGTTCCGGTACCATGCTCCAGACCAGACGGGTTCACAGTCGCTCCTTAATCCAAGGCTTAAACTTCATCAGGAGGAACCTTTCTTGTTAGTGCCGGGCTTTTGCGGCCGATGCCGGCGAGTGTGTCAGCTCGCTCGTTGCCGAGGATACCGCAATGACCGGGGACCCACATGGATATGGTTCTGGAAGATTCGTTCTCCAAGCCTTCTTGAATTTTCTGGTTGAGTGGATGCCGGTTGCTCGAATTTGTAATTGCAGACAAAACGCTATCGGAGTCGCTGACGACCAGCATCGGGTTATCGCAGGGTGTCGTGGTGGCTAGAAATATGGCCGTAGCTTCGGCTGAAAAAAAAAACGGAGCACTGGGTAGGGAGGCTGTAGTACATTTCTGTAGTTTGACTATGAATGCGGAGGCCGACTCTTTCCGCCAGCTTAGGGCCGTCGGTGTATCGAACCTCATGCGTGCTGACTTTTTGGATGTTGGTTGCAGTGGTAAGAGCAGAATTTGCATTCTCTTCGAGGAAACCAGTCTGCCCGTCTTCCTTTTTTTATTTCTAGTGCGGTTTTCGAGGGTAAGAGCGGCTTTGTACCGGAAAGGCAACGGATGCGGAGTCAGCAGGAGTGGAGGGTAACAGAATGGTATTGTTATAGATCGGCGCAAATATTTTCACGATGTCGTCCTGTCCAATGCTGGTAATCTTGATCCTGTAGAAGAGGTGGCTACAAATCACAGCATCGGCCACCCGGCGTCGTGTGGCGTGGTCACTGAGCGTCTGTTTGGAGGATATGCTGCGGATTAAGTTTAAACGGCTTGCACAGCTCTCCTTTATAGCGAGAAAGTTGTTACGGAAAGAGAGCGTTCGATCAAGCGTCACTCGAAGATTCTGTTTGTGAGGAAATTCTGAATAAAGCACAACATGTTACCTGATACTCCCCATTCCACTAATTGCTTGAGAATGCCAGGGGCCCATGCTCGGTTGTAGGCTTTTGCAAGGTCGAGGGACACGACTTCTACATATTCTTGAGCCTTCATTGCGTCGTCAACGATACTTCCGAGATTCGTTAGGTAAGTCCCGGCACCATATCCGGACCGAAATGCGTGTTAATGGAAGCCTAGTAGGCCGTTGGACTCGAGGTGCTCTATCAGCCGACGATTTGCCATCCGTTCTGATATTTTGCGTGCACAACTGGTGAGTGCTATCCGGAGCTCTTGGGTATGGGAATTACTTGGCTGTGCTTCCAGTCCTCGGGTAACGTGCCGGCAGTCCATTCTTGATTAACTAACTCAAGTAGTTTACTTTTTTCGCTGTTAGTGAGGGGCTTTAGCACCGGGTCTTCTAGTTTATCTGGTCCTGCTGCTTTGCCCTTGACTCTGTTCAGGGTGTAGTCAAGCTCCTTCATGGAGAAGGGTTGTCCTTTGTCGGGGGTTATGGGGAAATTGATTATTCTTGACTGTAGGTTAGGATGGCGCTTTGAAAAAGGCTGGCGGATTTTTATCGTTTGCAGATATCCAGGTACAGTGTATATTGCGAGAGTATCTGCAAACGTCTATGGGTCACGAGTGGTTACTCGGTCGATCTTGAGGAAAAAACCTTTCACACGGCGTTTGCCTTGTATGCTGTTGATTTTTCTCCACAGCTCGGAGGATGATTGATCCTTGCTGATGGTACCGAGGAAGTCGGTCTAGGCTTTCTCTTTAGCCTCCCTAATGATTTGCCGACATTCGATGGGTGGGTTGGTAGCGTTTCTTGGCCAATTAGAGATCGGAGTGTCCAACGGGCAAGTTCTTCTGGGACCTGTTAAAGGCACGTGAGCGGTTCTGCGAGTTTTTGTGGTCGTCTTTGTTTCGGGCGATCATCAGTAGAGCGCTCTTCTTCCTGGCGTTGGACTAGTCATCAGAATAGATTTATCTGCCGATCCGGTAATAATCGCAGTTAGGTCTGTGAATGAGACTGGGGATTTGGTTCAATGCCGAAATCAATGCCAGTTTGGAACGGGGCTCAGTCGGCTTGATCATAAAGCCAGCGGGGCCGACGATAGATTTCCGGGCTAACTGATTTCTCGAGTCTTAACATGATTGGAGGGTGATCGCTTCCTAGGGTGTCCGTTTCCTAGGAGCAGCGGAGGCGGCTAATGATGGAAGCGGAGGCTAAAGAGATGACGATGGTCGTTTCTGTCTGCCCACGGATGAATGTGGGGGTTCCGTGATTCAGGATCGCAAGGTTGTTGTTGCATACAATGTCCACGATAGGGTTCATTTCGTTCCTCATCAGAACCTCAGTTCGACCAATGCCCGTCAATATTGCAGTCGATACTGTAGTGAGTCACCCAGGCGGCCGCTGTACGTGTAGGCATAATGTATTCTCCAGTAAGAACTGCTTGTTTTGCCAGGACTACAAAAAGTAATATCTTACCTTGCTAGTTCTTGAAACGGTTTCCACATTCCACGGCTCAACCATTGAAGACACCCTCTATTACCACCGGCCTTCGCCCTGTCAACACGGCCATTCAATAATCCAGCATTAGCGTGAACTGCTCGATTGACCACCAAGTGGCGCATAGCAAGTGTCAAAATACTTTTAATTACCAAAACAAAACATCGTCTATAACATGGGCAATAAAAATTAAAAAAAAAAAACACTCAGGTATGAAATCAATTTATTTTGATATTTGATAAAAGCGTCATCTTTTCGCGCGTTTATCTTTACTGATACTTTCGATTCTCACTGTGGCCAACTGGAAAGGCTCCTCGGTGGACAAGAATCGAAATAGGGGGAGAAATTTTAAATTAAGCCATACTTCACCTGCTGCTACCGAATCGGCGGAAACAGCCGCCAGAGTGTGACAGCGTGCCGTGCGTGATTGAAATTAGAATTGATCAAAGTAGGCTTTCAATCCGTCGTCGCATTACATGTATATGCATGCATGCGGCGCGGCGTGCGTTGCGTTTATCCGCCACTCTCGTAAAGTCAGTCGGCAACTGCCAATAACAACGAAAAACGACGGTAAAAGAGCAGTCAATTGATGACGGATGGTATGACCGAACAATATGCTGATTCGGAGTTGAAGGATGTAAAGGAGAACCGTCTGTAATGAGATCTATGGTAGGAATATAAATTTATCGTTCGAGAAATAAAAATGCGTAGGATTTTAGATTTTTTGAGGGCTGTCATAAAACCAAGATAATTTAATGTTAGCGGTGTTGGTGGTGTACATAACCCACATTTTCATGGGAGTTTCAAAAGGATTTCGGATGGGCTACCGCGGGTTCAAGAGAGCTTCCAATGGGCGGTTTCAGGTACGCTTCAGAGGCATATCAAGACATCTCAAGAGGGGTCAAAAAAATTTCCGTTGGCTTGAGGGGACGTTCCTGGACCCCCTGAAACACTCCTTGAACTCTTTTAAACGCGATTGAAACTTTTTGGAACGTCTTGACCCTTCTGAAATTCCATGAGATCCCTTGGAACACTCCTTTGACGACCTTGAACTCCTAGAACACCCCTAGAACAGCACAAAAATCAACTAGAACCCTCTTGATACCCGTGAAAATCCCCCTGGAACGCCGCTGTAATGCCCCTGAAATGTTCTGCAGCACCCTAAAGCCACTTGAAAATCCATGAAATGCCCCAGACACTCCCGTGAACACCTCTGAAGCCCCAAGAATGCTACTGATATCCCAGTAGTCAGCAACGTCCCTGAAACTCCTTTAAAATTCCTGGAACGCGCTTGAAACCCACATGGAACGCTCTTGAAACTCCAAGAAAACTTTTTCTGAGCAACTACGTTATGTTTCAGATTTCTAGAACTTGATTATGAAACCTTAAATCGATTTGTGGGGAGCCCTCATGCGTAAGGGTGCCTGAGAAAATTATCGGCCTCATTGAAGCACAGTACGAGGCATCGTCGTGCAGAGTACTGCACAACGGTGTCTTCCGGTCCCATCGACCTCGTCTGGAGTGAGGCAAGTATGTACACTCTCGCCGCAACTATTCCACATCGTAAATGTAATCGACACCGCTAGAGAAGCAAATTATGCCTACTGTTGGCCACTATCCCCTATACATAGATGATTTCACTTGCATTCTGCTACGGCGCTTATTTGAGGACACAACTTAATACTAAACCTAGTTTTAATGGGTTTTACGGCTTTATTTGACAACCCGAGCGATTTTCCACACTCATCTGTTTCAAAATCTTATTCACGACATAATGGATTACGGTAACGAACAGAAACTTGCAGATCGAAACCGTTGACGGTCTAAGGGATCTGCACCTTGCAATCGCCATGCAGATTATTCGTTTGCACGGAAATGTGAGTGTGTGACAATAAATCCACCTGCAAGAGAAAGCGAGAGTTCCTTCACGTTTGCTTGCGGATGTGAGCCCAATTTGCAAATTTCTTCGCATTTCAACCGTAAATTATGAATCAATTTAAAACGTGAACTGGCACAGTTATAAACAACTGAGTTAATTGCCAAAAGTAGATAAAAATGCTTTATGTGACATAATGCCATCGGATGAAATCTTTGTCTTTGCAGAAGCTAAATTTTGCATAGTCTGAAGAAACATTACATATGAATATCCGGGTGGCATCATCAGTAAACGGATCATTCCATGCCAACCCGCATAATCACAAACCATACATGGAAGCTCTCTCATATAGTTTTTGACGATAAATTACACCATCTGTACGAATACACATTATCGTGTGATAAAACTATAAACTTACATCAACGTATATTGTTTTTACAATAAGGTTTATAGTTATTGCTCAATTGATTGTTTAGGTAATGGATGGTTAATTACAATCGGAGGATGCAAAGAACTCGCACTGATGAGGTTAGAATGGTGAGGAGTGAGGCCTACAGGGCGGCTAAACTTCGTGGTCGCCAAAGAAAACGGGGTCTTCTTCTGTAGCTGTTATGCGCCTCCGCGTTGGTCGATCGAGCAGTTCACGCAGATGCTTGACTGTATGATGACCGTGCTAACAGGGCGAAGGCCGGTGGTAATAGTGGGTGACTTTAATGCCTGGGCAGTGGAATGGGGAAGCCGTTTCACGGAATAGCGGGGTCAGATCCTGCTAGAGACGCTGGCCATGCTAGATGTCGATCTGGCTAACGTCGGTACCAAGAGTACCTACAGTCGGAACGGTGCGGAGTCAATCATTGACGTTACTTTTTTAGTCCTGGCCTAACAAGTAGTTCGAACTGGAGGGTAGACGATGGATATACTCATAGCGATCACCTGGCGGTTCGCTACAGTATCGACTACAACAACAGCAGGCAGCGGGTAGAGGAAGAGGCGGCTAGGCCAAGGCCAAGCCCTCGCAGGTGGAAGACATCATACTTCGAAAAAGGGGTATTTAGGGAGGCGCTCCGTCGTGAGTGAAACTTACTTGGTTTAGACGGCGACGAGCTGGTAGCGGTGCTCTCACGTGCGTGTGATGCGACCATGCCTAGGCGAGTCCACCCTAGAAATGGGAGGCCACCGGCTTACTGGTGGACCGACGCGATTGCGTACCTGTGCCGCGCCTGCCTACGGACTAGGCGACGGATGCAGCGAGCACGATCAGAGGAACAGCGAAACGAACGGCGGGTGGTGTCTTCGCTGCAAAAGCTGCGCTTAAGTCCAAGACAAGAACTAGCAAAAAGGCCTGCTTTGAGGGTCTCTGTCAGAGTGCTAATGCGAACCCGTGGGGTGATGCCTACAGGATCGTTATGGCCAAGACGAGAGGTGTGATGGCTCCTACAGAGCAATCTCCAGAGATGTTGGAGGGGATCATCGAAAGGCTTTTTCCGCGTCATGATAATAGTCCTTGGCCTCCTTTCGTAGGACAGCCGGCGACTGAGGCTGGTGATGAGGAGAGGTGAGGCATGTCGGACTTCGGATACAGAGATATATCTTCACAACGCGACTACTCGGTGTGGAGTTACGAATAGGAATGAATTTTATTTTACTTGACACTTAAGAACTAAGTTTTGAGTACAGCAGAAAATAGGAAGTAGGTAGGTTAAACAAGAATGGCAGAACGACGCGCTAGAGTTGTTTGGTAAACTACTCGAGTCTTGCATATGCGTGTAATTTATTGCGCGCATATGGAAGCACTTTAAGAAGGTTATGGAAACAAGGAAAAGGTTTCGTTACTGACTGCATGTTTTGGTAGGCAAAGAATTTGGATGGAGGTTTCGGGTTTTTTGTGTCACGCTGAGAAAGTGTTTAATTTATGACGGAAAGTTATATTGTTTTATGATGAAGTCCGAGAAATGTTGAAACGAGATTTGTGGGAGAACTGTGCCACGACACCTCCCTCCTTAGGAAGAATGGTGTAACCATTCTAAATTTTGAGACAAATTATAGGCTTTATGCGGTCGTTTTAGCATTCTGTTATTCTTGATTTTTCAGGATTTTTGCTTAATTAATCTTGTTCGATGGACTTTCAAAATATTAGCAGTTGTTTGATGTTTTATAGTAGCATTTGATTCATCTAGATCTATTATTATATAGGGACCATCTTGTACAATATCTAATTTTCTTCTATTTTCCAATTTTAAATACACTTTATCTCCAATGCTCAATTTTGTTGGTGTTACATCTTTATTTGCTTCTTCTGTTCTTGATAGTTTGACATTCTCGATTTTTCTTAGGATTTCATTGTGTATAAACTGTAGTTTATATCTTATTTCATTTACGTATGAGTCGTGGTTATAAATAGGAGTGATTTGGTCTAGATTTATCTGATCAAATGTATTTACGGGCTTTCCAAATACTATTTCAAAAGGGCTGTAATTGTGTTCCGAGTTGGGAGTAGTATTATAACTAAAGCAGTAAAAAGATAACCATTCATCCCAATTATCTTTAAGATCGTTGACAAAGATTCTCAGATATTCGTTTAAACATCTGTGATTCCTTTCCAACGCTCCCAAAGTTTGTGGGTGATATGCTGTTGCTAGAATGCGATCGATATTGAGCAGTTTACAAACTGATTCAAAGATACCTTTGTACTCTGTACCTTGATCTGTTCGAATTGCTTTCATTGGTCCGTATATCAAAATACATCCTTCCACTACTGCTCTGGCAATCGTGTCAGCTGATTTATCCGGAACAGGTATAGCTATGACGTATTTACTCAGATCGCATTGTATAGTAACTGCGTATCTGTTTCCTTTGCTACTCATTGTGAATGGTCCAATCGTATCTATTGCAACTATGTCGAATGATTTGCATGAAGTTGAAGTTTTTATCATTTTACTTTGAACCGACGAAAAATGTTTGTTCCTTTTACAAATTTCGCAGGATTTGACATATTTAGTAACTAAATATTTCATATTTGACCAAATATATAAATTTTTCAATTTTTTGTACAATCGGTTAATACCAACATGACCTCCGATTGGTGTACTATGGTAATGTTGTAAAATAGCTTGAATTTCGTTTGGGTTGTTTATTTTTCTAGGAGGATGATAAATGATAATTTTAATATTTTTCAAAACTTGATTTCCTATTGTTTTGAAATCATTGATACTTATATAATTAAATATGGTATCGCTAGTCGAAATAGCAATACACTCATTTTCGATTTTATTTTGTTTCATTAATTGTAGGGTACCCTTTTCAATCAGCTTAAATATTTCTGGCAAGTTAACATTGTTAATTGTGAGACCTAACGCTAGAGTTAGACTCGTTTTGAAATTTTTTTCGAGAAGAATTGCCATAGTTGATTTATTTTTATTTTGATGTAATGAAAATTGCAATTTTTTTTGTTTATGTATTTGTTCATTGCTAACTGCTTCATACACGTGGAGTTGATCAGGCTCCGGTAATCTGCTTTGTATGTTATTGTTGACTAAACAAGGTTTGCGTAGCATTGACCTGGTCTGTACTTGTAAAATGTTAATTGACTTTAATTTATCTGATGTAATATTAATTCTAGACAATGCGTCAGCCACAACGTTACTTTTACCTGGGACGAACTCTACTTCAAAGTCGAATTCTTCGAGATCAATCCTCATTCGCGTCAACTTTGAAGAAGGGTTCTTCATTCCAAAGAGGTAAACTAACGGTCGGTGATCAGTACGCACCAAAAATTTACGACCTAATAAGTAGGGTTGATAATGCATGATAGCCCAGTGAATAGCGGCTAATTCTTTCTCAATGATGTGCTTATTTGCTTCGCCTTTTGTAAACGCGCGACTGGCGAAAGAAACAGGTAGATCATTGCTTCCATGCATTTGGGACAAAACTGCCCCGCAAGCGAAATCTGATGCGTCTGTAGTCAATATAAATGGTTTTTGATAATCTGGATACTGTAATATTTGTGGTGAAAGTAGCATAGTCTTTAATGTTTCAAAGGCGGACTTGCATTGTTCTGACCACACAAAAACTGTATTTTTTCTTAATAATTTGTTCAAAGGACAACAAATATTTGCAAAACCAGGAATAAATCTCCTGTAATAATTACACATGGCTACAAAACTTCGAACTTGGTCTGCGTTTTGAGGTTGTGGGTAATTTTTTATTACATCAAATTTTGAATTATCAGGCAAGATACCTTTATCAGTGATTTTATGACCTAGAAATGTAACTTCTGCTTTGAAAAAATTACATTTTGAAGGGTTCAGTTTCAGGTTTCTTTGCCTGAAACATTCGAAAACATTCCTCAAGTTTTTCAGATGGTGTTCAATTGAACAACCTACGACAATAACATCGTCAATGTACAAGAATGCACACTCGGGACTCAAGCCACTGAGTGCTATTGACATCATTCGTTGGAAACTGTTTGGGCTTATATTTAGTCCAAACGGCAATCTTTTATACTGAAAATGTCCACGTTCCTGCAACGAGAACGCGGTGAACTCTCTGGAATTTTTCTCGATCTCAATCTGGTGAAAACCTGACATGAGATCAAGCGTCGAAAAATATTTGGCTCTGCCAAGTTGATCGAGAATATCGTCAATCCTTGGAAGAGGAAATTTATCCGCAAGCAATTTTTTGTTCAATTGACGAAAATCAACTACTAATCTCCATTTCTTTTCGGAAGTAGTTGACTTCTTGGGAACAAGTAATAATGGTGAGTTGTAACTAGACACCGAAGGTTCAATTATATCGTTTGCAATTAAATTATCTACTTGACGACAGATTTCTTCCTTGTGACACTGTGCATTCCGGTAGTTTTTAATGTATACCGGTGATTTATCTTTTAGGCTAATTTTTTGTTGATAAAAATTGTTACACGTTAATAAATCATCCTTTAAACTAAATATATCATTGTATTCGTGACATAATTGTTGTAAAGATTGTTTGGCGGATGCAGGTATATCGTTAAAATTTAGTTCTGCATTCAATTTTTCGATTCTATCTGTATTATTACAGTCAATTTTAGCTATGTAAAAGTCGTTAAGATTGGAAGTTTTTAAATTAAAATTTGCAAGTTGCACAGGATATTCATTAGTGTTTATAATTTTAGCATAAGGTGCGGAACTATTCACAATGGCGTTGGCACAAAACACGCCTGGTGCAAGCTCAGCGGAATTAATTATGACATCTCCATGAACATTAAAATTGTTTATCAATCTAAATACTTCAGATCTAGCTGGTATCCACGCAGACCCATTTAGATTATTGCAAATTGGGATTTCAAGTCGGATGTTATTTACGTATGCTGCTAAAATCCACGTATCGTAATTTATTTCACATCGGTATGTAGTAAGGAAATCTCTTCCCAGTATACCGTCAGTTGGTATCGGGAAATCGTCTTCTATCAGATGAAACAGGCTATTCACAGCTGTATTTTGTATATAAGAAAAACAATTGATTGTTCCTCTGCAAGTAGCTTCACCGGGTGTTATTCCGCGTAAAACGCAAGTATTATTTTGATTAATTGATATTGGACGTGAGATACATCGTGTTTTCAATAATGAAATGTCTGCTCCTGAATCTACCAGGAACGAACAGTTTTTATTAGATACGCTAATTGGCACATTAATGAAATTGGAGGCAGCTACATTGATTGTGTATACTGCCCTACTGTTCCAAAAAAAGGTTGATTTGGTTGAGTCATATTCGGTGGTTGTACTGTATTAGCGTTTGCGAAATGCTGACCTTGGCTTTGCACGCCCGGGGGCGGATTGGGAAAAACGTTTTGCATTGGTGAGCTCGATTGATTGTCAGCAAAATATATTCTGTTAAATTGTCGCGGATAACCGCGTGCATGACCACGGTTGTCTGTTCGGTAACGGTAGTTGTTGTTATTTGGGAACGGTCTACTTTGATTGTTATTAAAACGTATCGGGTATGATCCGTAACGCTGATTACTTTGATGGGAACCACGAGGAGCAACATTATAGTTCCCTCGGTTCTGAGTTTGTCGTTTTTGCATGATTCTTTTTGAATTTACGTGGAATACACGATTCATGCTGTTACTGGACTCGACACTATCCGGTAGCTCATTTACTTTCTGGATTGCCTCTTCGATTGTCGAAAATGTTCCTGCTTGCAGTATTATTTTTTCTGTCTCGTTAGATGTACTGTTAATCAAAGTTTCCAAACCTGCTTTGGTGGCTAACTTTTTAGCGGTCGCGTGAGGAACATTCTCTCTCACGTAAATATTGGTAAGCTTATTGCAAAGAATTTCCACTTCTTGACAATATTGTTGTTTTGACAATCCGCGTTTGACTGATTTAATTTTTGCCAATATCTGTTCTGCAGTAGTTTTACTTTCACAGGCAGATTTGATGAGATCAATCATCGCATCAATAGTAGTCTCTTGGATATTGTTAGGTAATGCATCTCGGGCTTTACCTGAAATTCTCGTTAAAAGGAATAGCTTTAACGTTCCGTGTTGTGCTTGGGTATACACCTTTTTCAAAAATTTTACACCGTCAATGAAAGCGGAAAGTTTTTCGGCATCGCCGTCGAATGGCATCAAGACCGATGCAGCTAGCTTGGCATCAAAAGGATTTTCGGTGGCCATTTCCACTTGTTTTAAATTATTAATTTTGGTTACTTTCCTAACTCGGACACTTTCTTTAATATATTCTATTGCGTTTCTTGATTGTCTAGTAAAAGTAAAAAATTCTTTATCTGGAATTTCGTCTTGGTTTTCTAAAAGAAGCTCATCTATTTCAGCGAATAAAATGATAGCCTTATTAAAATGTGCGTCAAGAGTATTACTGGAAATATTTTGATTTATAGATTTTCTAAAATGCTGTTCTATTTTTAGTAGAATTCCTACTTTTTCGATAATGGCCCTTTTCGGCATAACATTAGGAGATTTATAAAGATTTGTTCTACTTATCGTTTACTGCCAGTGTCCATCGCCACCTGTTGTTTCGCTGCATGTGCTGGTTCTGGAAGAGCTGCGGTTTCAGCTGACATCGGCATAAGTCTGCTCTTGGTCAATGCTACCTTTCCGATGCTTCTCGAGCGGTTTGACACACACGCATTGCACTATGTTCGGGTTCTGGTTGTGTAAATGTTCAACATCGTAAGAGGTGAATGTCACTAAATTCTTCCTTTAGGAATACCCACAGAAAGTATCCCACTATTAAGGATGTTAGCAAAATTGCTACGCTTAGCCAGGTCTTCATCTTTTCACTCATTTCGTCTTATGTTGTCAGTTCACTTAAATCGTTCTTCTTCACTCTTCACTAATTTGACTCCCTCTATGTTTAGCGTCTAAATGTTCGCGTACTTTTGTCCACTGTCTGTTCTTGTTCTTCGATTAATGCGCTGGTGCCGTAGATGTGGTGACGTTATTTAGGCTTATTGCCCAATCAACGACCCTTTGATTTTTGATTCGCTCGTACTTGACGATGAGTCGATACACTAGGAACAAGGTGGCTACACATATCACCGTTAGTAGAATGTATGCGATTAATTCTACCGATTTGGCGGTTTTTTCACTATGCACTTTTTCTTTTACGTTGCTGGCGTTGATGATACTCACGATCTGCTCGTGAGTCACCGGTTTCGGGGTTGACGATTCGTTTCCCATAGCTTAAGCTGCACTTTGACGGTTATTATTTTTGGACGACGTTTGCACTTCTGTCGCATGGATTTTATACGAAGGCGCACTTTAATCACTTATCTCTCGTCACGGTCGCCATGAGGCATGTCGGACTTCGGATACAGAGATATATCTTCACAACGCGACTACTCGGTGTGGAGTTACGAATAGGAATGAATTTTATTTTACTTGACACTTAAGAACTAAGTTTTGAGTACAGCAGAAAATAGGAAGTAGGTAGGTTAAACAAGAATGGCAGAACGACGCGCTAGAGTTGTTTGGTAAACTACTCGAGTCTTGCATATGCGTGTAATTTATTGCGCGCATATGGAAGCACTTTAAGAAGGTTATGGAAACAAGGAAAAGGTTTCGTTACTGACTGCATGTTTTGGTAGGCAAAGAATTTGGATGGAGGTTTCGGGTTTTTTGTGTCACGCTGAGAAAGTGTTTAATTTATGACGGAAAGTTATATTGTTTTATGATGAAGTCCGAGAAATGTTGAAACGAGATTTGTGGGAGAACTGTGCCACGACAGAGGGTCACCGATGTGGAACTTGCCGACCGACGCGATTGCGTACCTGTGCCGCGCCTGCCTACGGACTAGGCGACGGATGCAGCGAGCACGATCAGAGGAAGAGCGAAACGAACGGCGGGTGGTGTTCTTCGCTGCAAAAGCTGCGCTTAAGTCCAAGATAAGAACAAGCAAAAAGGCCTGCTTTGAGGGTCTCTGTCAGAGTGCTAATGCAAACCCGTGGGGTGATGCCTACAGGATCGTTATGGCCAAGACGAGAGGTGTGATGGCTCCTACAGAGCAATCTCCAGAGATGTTGGAGGGGATCATCGAGAGGCTTTTTCCGCGTCATGATCCTAGTCCTTGGCCTCCTTTCGTAGGACAGCCGGGGACTGAGGCTGGCGATGAGGAGAGGGTCACCGATGTGGAACTTGCGGGGATAGCAAAGCCCCTTAGCGTAGGTAAGGCCCAAGGTCCGGACAGAGTTCCGAACCTGACCTTAAAAGTAGCTATTGCAGAGGCTCCCGAGATGTTCAGGTCTGCTATGCAGAAATGCCTGGACGAGAGAGGTTTCCCAGAAGCTTGGAAGAGGCAGAGCCTGGTAATATTGCCAAAAGCGGGGAAACCACCCGGAGACCCGTCGGCATGTAGGCCAATATGCTTGATAGACACGGCCGGGAAGGTGTTCGAAAAGATAATCCTCAATAGAATGTTGAGGTTCACCGAGGGCGAAAATGGTCTTTCGAGTAACCAGTACGGCTTCCGGAAGGGGAGGTCCACCGTAGACGCTACCCAGTCAACCAGTGATCGTATAAAATGTTGAATAAGATGTCAAAGTGGAGGCGATATGCGTACATTTTACATGCACCTAAATAGAGGCATATACGCATATGGCCTCCACTTTATCATCTTATGCAACATCTTATACGATTACTGGTTCTCTGGGTATCTTGTCGGTTACAAAAACCGCCGAAAAAGCACTCGAGCCTAAGAGGAGGGGAATTCGTTTCTGTGCGGTAGTGACTCTGGATGTAAGGAATGCATTCAATAGCGCCAGCTGGTCTGCTATTGCCGATTGCGTCTGGGGATACCGGGGTACCTGTACAAGATTCTCGAAAGTTACTTTCAGAATCGAGTACTAGTTTACGACACGGAGGTGGGTCGGAAGTGCTTTCACATAACCTCAGGAGTCCCGCAAGGTTCCATCCTGGGTCCAGTGTTATGGAATGCCATGTACGACGAGGTGTTGAGGTTAGAGTACCCAGTGGGAGTACAGGTTGTCGGATTTGCCGTCGACATTACGCTCGAAGTCTACGGTGAAACGATCGAGGAGGTGAAGTTGACTACCGACCACTCCCTCAAGGTTGTGGAGGCGTGGATGCGGTCCAGGAAACTGGAGCTGGCTCACCACAAGACTGAGGTGACGGTTGTTAACAACCGGAAGTCAGAGCAGTAAGCGGAGATCAGTGTAGGTTTTATGATTTCGGGCCCAAGGTGGCCGAACTCGCGAACGCGAATACTTGGCGCGAAACCACAATAATTAGTCGCGGATATTTTAACAAATTAAAACGCGCGTCGTTACAATAAAACATTCTAAAACGACATCTTTATTTAAGGTGAATCGAGACGCTGTGTTATTTTTCCTATCTTCCCTCTCTTTCTAACAATTTGCCTCGCGATTTTGAAGATGGTAATCTCGATTTCTATCGCACAGATGAGGCTAAAAAACAATCAGCATATGCACTGCAAGTGAGCATACACAATGATAGATTTTTGTTCCATTATATGAAGTAGAATCTGAGATTACCATCTTAGTAGCAACAGAGCAATGGCGGATATTTCCTCGACCGTCCCGTCCGCCCTTAACTGACTATCAACAAGTAAACAATATACAAAGACAAACATGAATGAAAAGCACATACAGGAACGACGGCATCATAGTGTGGTAGCTCACGCTGCCAACTCGAGCTCAGCGGCGTGCTTGGTAGGGGCACTCCGCATATTCCATTGCACTCCAACATCCCCCTCCTTCAATACAGGCGGTACGGATCGAACCAACGCGGCGGCCTTCGGGTTCTTGAAGAACGGCGTGGCAGTACCTGTGTGGGAGTTGCAGGTCCACTGCTGGCTGAAGCAAAATCTGGGGATGCTTCGGATGATGTCCTGGATGACGACACTGGTGAAGACGAACTTGAGCTACGAACTGACGAATGGAAACTTGCTTGATGTTCAGGTTGTTGAGGCGGTCCAACTTCACGAGACACAGAAGAACTTTGCGGTGGCATCGTAAGCTGCTCTGGTGTCGATGCTACCGGAATCAACGAAGGCTTCTGTAGGTTACACGATTCAAGCAGAATCTCCAGCGGTAGCTGAGTTCGGTCACGTCCTCGATGCTCAATAAGTTCTGGACCAGGATGAGAGGTGCTCGAGCGACTACGTAGTTGATTGACGTGTGCTCGTATCAATCGACGATCCTCTGCCCATACGCTGTACATAACGAGGCCAATCCGTTCGCAGACCACGCCTGGGGCCCAGCGCCACTTGTTTTTAGTAAACAGCTTTGCGTACACAAGGTCATGTGCACCAAAGCGGCGCTTCTGTGAGTCTTGCCCTGGTTCGGCTGCAACGGCAGATGAAACAGGTGGAGGACGAAGTAGATCCAAATTTGTACGTATGCGGCGTCCGAACATCGCTTCGGACGGAGATTTTCCATCGACGACTTGCCGGTTTGGGGTTGTTCGATACACCAACAGAAAAACGTCCAATGCTTCTTGCAGCGTACTTGTATTCCTCCCCTCCTGAATCTTCTTCACCGAACGCTTGAAGGTATCCATGAACCTCTCCGCTTGTCCGTTGGATTGAGGATGGAACGGAGCCGTGGTAACGTGGTGTATTCCGTTGTCGACACAAAACTTCTGGAACTCTATGCTCGTAAACTGTGTACCATTGTCGCTGACAACTACTTCCGGCATTCCGAGACGAGCGAATAGACTTCTCAGGATGCTGATCGTTGCTGCTGATGTAATCCGTCGCGTTTGAACAATCTCCGGCCATTTTGAGTACGCATCAACGTCCAGAAGAAAGTAGTCTCCATCTATCGGTCCCGCATAGTCTACATGAACCCGCTTCCACGGACCAGTTGGCTTTGGCCATGGAACAGGCGGCGAGTGTGGCGGCGATTTTGCTACAGACGCACAATGTTTACAGGACTTGACGTACTCAACGATTTCTTCATCTAAGGAAGGCCAGTATACAAAACTCCTAGCAATGGCCTTCATCCTCTGGCTGCCTGGATGTCCCTGATGAAGCTGCAACAGGCATCGGTTTCGATGTTTCTCAGGAATCAGCAATCTTTCTCCGAACATAATGCATCCACCTACCGTGTTCAGCGATTCTTGGCAAGCATGGAAACGAGCTATCTCTGGGTCCACAATTTTGGATTTCTCCGGCCAACCGTCTTGCAGGTAGCGATACACTTTTCGGAGCTTCGGGTCCGATTGAGTGTCCTTTTCGATGACCTTGAAACTCAGCGGGATAACATTAGAAGCTTCATTCACTACCGACCTCATATCTTCTTCCAGGATTACGCTGGCGATGACATAGTCTTCATCCGGTTTCGCATGGTTATCGATGAGCCTCGAAAGGACGTCGGCATTTCCAAATTTATCCGTCGGAACATACTCGATGACAAAGTCATACAACAACAGAGTGAGCGCCCATCGTTGTAGACGATTTGCGGTATAGACAGGGATCCCCTTCTTTGATCCAAAATCCTCAGCAAGGGCGCGTGATCCGTCTGGAGTAGGAACTTGCGACCGAAGATCATTTTATGAAATTTGGTCACCGCAAAAATGATTGCCAGTCCTTCACGGTCCGGCTTACTGTATCGTTGTTCCGCTTTCGTTAACGCTCGTGCCGCATGCTGTACAACCTTCACTGAGCCATCAGGGAACTTGTGGCTTATAGTGGCACCTACTCCAATCGACGATGCGTCCGCAGACACTATTATCTCACGCCTCGGGTCGTAGTGAGTTAACAGGAGATCCGAGCTCAGAATCTCCTTAAACCGAACTGACACGAAAACTGACCTAGCAGTTCGAGCGGCTTCCCCGTAGCGGCCTTCGCTACTATCAATGACGGATCCATCTGCGGACTTCCGATTTTCTTCCACGTTCTGCTTGAAATAATGGTGACGTCGGAGCCAGTGTCCAACTGCATTCTCACTGTTTCTCCATTCATCACTACCGGCACAAACTTCCTACGCTTCTGTACACTGCACGCATTCACTGTCACTACCTTCGAGTCTACGTGTCCTTTACGCCGATTGAACTGTCCACTTTTCACTTTCTCGGCACTCCGGCAGTATCCTTCTTTGTGGCCGGTTCTCGAACAATCACTGCACTTATGGTTCCTGAATGAACAGTCTCTAGCATAGTGCGGTGCTCCGCACAACCAACACAACACTTCTGGTTTTCTGGCACTATTTCCGCTTCTTCTCTCGCTACTGGAACTCGACTTGAACTTCGCAGGACTCTTCTTGAACTGCTTCCACGATCGCATGGCGTTCACAGACGCCGGATTCTCAATCATTTCCGTGTCATGTCGCAGGTTAACCAATCTCTGGCACTCCTCGGAAATCTGTTCCAGCGTGACATCATCTCGCTCTTCAATGCGAGTCAGCAAGCGTGTCCTTACTTCAGCATCACGGTCGGATTTCAGCCCGCAGACGAAGACCAAACATTTGAATTGCTCTTCGGTTAGCTTCGTGAGCTCAAACTCAACGCACGACTTGTTAATGCGACAAGCGTACGTGACGTTATCTTCGGTTGGCTGCTTCACAATTTGTAAACAGCGATATCGGCGGCTGATGACGGATTCCGCGGCACCAAACAGCGAGTTGAGCTTCTTCACGGTTTCCGCAAACGAAAAGTCTTTTGGAGCTTTTGGCAGTATGAGCTTACATACCGCTCGTGCTCGGACATTCCCAGCTTCCTCATGAGCAGACGAACCTTCGCACTCTCGTCGAGACGACTGGCATCCTTTTCAAACAAGTCCTCGTATCGCTTGTACCATGCCGAAAACGTAACACTGCTCTCCGGATCATACCTGAACTCCTTCACATTATCGGCAAGCGAGTCCAGTATCGCCTCCGGATTCGGTGGCACTTGTACATGGATCGAGGTCATGATGCTGCGAAGTAACTGCTCCTGCTGGTGCATGAACATCTGTTGCTGCTGGTTCATAGCTTCCTGCTGCCGACTAATGGCTTCCTGCTGCTGTCGAAACAGCTCCGTCACATACTGCTGTTGCTGCTGCTGAAACCACTGGATATACGGATCACTTGGCGGTGGCAGTCTCGGTGGCACTTGTTGAAGCTGCGGAGGACGAATGAACGGCTGCTGATGCATCGCTTCGCCGTTTCCCAACGATTGTTGGCCATTACCGACCGGATTAGGCTGACCATTGTCTCCGGACGACATTCTCCTCCTCTTGCGTGGAAGGTACGTTTTGCCTGAACTTTACAGCGCAAAAAACGCACTAAAATTCCACTTCCGAAGTCGCCACTTTTATGATTTCGGGCCCAAGGTGGCCGAACTCGCGAACGCGAATACTTGGCGCGAAACCACAATAATTAGTCGCGGATATTTTAACAAATTAAAACGCGCGTCGTTACAATAAAACATTCTAAAACGACATCTTTATTTAACTGACTATCAACAAGTAAACAATATACATCAAAAGACAAACATGAATGAAAAGCACATACAGGAACGACGGCATCATAGTGTGGTAGCTCACGCTGCCAACTCGAGCTCAGCGGCGTGCTTGGTAGGGGCACTCCGCATATTCCATTGCACTCCAACAGTAGGTGAGTGCACTATCCTGTCAAAGCGCTCCGTCAAACACTTGGGCGTGATGATCGACGATAAGATTACCTTCGGTAGCCACGTCAACTATGCCTGTAAAAGAGCCTCCACAGCTATTGCGGCACTGTCCCGGATGATGTCCAATAGCTCTGCGGTGTACGCCAGTAAGCGCAAGCTTCTGGCTAATGTTGCTACGTCCATACTTAGGTATGGGGGCCCGGCGTGGGGCACTGCGCTAAGTACTAAATGCTACCGACGTAAGCTATAAAGTACTTACAGGCTAATGTGCCTGAGGGTTTCGAGCGCGTGCCGTACCGTGCCACACGACGCTCTCTGCGTCATTACTGGTGCTTCGAAATGCGCGACACAAGAGGCATACGCAGGACTGCCAGGATGGCCTCTATGGTCAAATGGCAGCGTGCGTGGGACAGTTCCACCAAAGGAAGGTGGACCCATAGGTTGATACCGAGGGTAGATAGTTGGATTAAAAGGCGCCATGGGGAAGTTACATTCCACCTGACACAGGTCCTTTCAGGTCATGGTTGCTTTCGACAGTATCTACACCGTTTCGGGCATGCGGATTCTCCCGAATGCCCAGTGTGCAATGGTTTAGAGGAAACGGCGGAACACGTTTTGTTCGTGTGCTCGCGTTTTCTCACAATGCGTGACTGCATGCTTGCCACATGCGGGGAGGACACAACTCCGCACAATTTGGTACAGAGGATGTGTAGGGATGAGTTTGGCTGGAACGCCGTTTCAACGGCTATCACCCATATCGTCTGGGAGCTACAGAGGAGGTGGCGCGTGGACTCGGAGAATGGCTCGTTCAGATGAAGTACGAGAGGTGGTCCAGGGGTTCGGAGTCGGCTTCGTAGGTCATACCGGTGCCCTGCGGTCGAGATCGACCCTTACAGCGGTTAAGTGGCCGCGGAGAGGAAGTCCCGGTAGTGGTGCTGTCGTGGCGTCGGTCTACTGGCTTGGATCCGAGCCCGCGGTTGGAAAGGGGTCTCCGACAAGGGTCGGGGCAGGTGGAGACCCTGCTGTCTGCAACCTTCGGGTGCATCTGATAGGGCTTGAAGGGTAGTGATACCCTTCCTTTGCGGGCAGGTCAGATCGGGTTGCACGTGGGCATCAGTTCTTGATGTCTGCTAAGCAGTTGGACGCGGGCGGGGTTGACAAAGGGAGTGGTGAGGACCATTCGGGAAACTGGCTAAGCGCCAGCATGCTACCGTGATGGACTCTCCAAAGCGAGTCATCGATGTTCGTTGCTGCAGGCTACGCAGCTAAGCTTGAGGGTGGTTTAGAAGAAAAAAAAGGCGGCTAAACTGGCTCTGAACATAGAGATTAAGGTGCGTAAGCAGGCGTGCTTCGAAAATCTCTGCCAGGCAGCCAACAGGACCCCATGGGGTGATGCCTACAGAGTAGTCATGGCTAAAATGAAAGGCGCGTCAGCACCCTTAGAACGCTCCCCCGAGATGCTGCAGAAGATCGTGGAAACGCTGTTTCCACACCACGATCCAGGGCCATGGGCCCCCGTCCCCTATAGCCAAACCGGCCATAGCGAGGTCGCCCCGGCGACGAACGACGAACTCAAGGCAATAGCGAAGTCGCTTAAGTTGAACAAGGCTTCGGGTCCGGACGGTATCCCGACATTAGCCATCAAGACGGCCACCTAGGTTATGTTCAGAATGGCTATGCAGATGTGCCTAGACGCTCTAGACAGAGGCGAATTTCCGGAGAGGTGGAAAGATTGGTTCTACTGCCCAAACCCGGGAAGCCACCTGGTGACCCGTCGGCATACAGACCTATCTGCCTGCTGGACACCACCGGAAAACTGTTGGAATGGAAAAAATCGGTCAAGGCTGATGGTCTATATCGAGAAACCCGATGTTTCTGGCCTCTCGGATAACCAGTTCGGCTTACGGAAGGGTCGAACGACGCACAGTGGGCAAAATCGAGCCAAAAAACGGAACTTATTTTTGCCGCTGGTTTGAAGCAATAAAAAGTATGTACCCCAAAGGAAAAAACCATGCTAAATCGATTGGTGATGGTCTCGTGACCGGCAGGTGACGGGAAATGGCCTCTTTGGCCACTTTTAGGTCCCGAACCTGGTTTTCCGGGTTCCGCACCAGGCTATTTTCAATCAAATCAGCTAAATATAGAGTGCGGCACATCATTTCATGTCTATTTTTGGTAAGGATGTTAGTGGTGACTATTTAAGACCTCACCAAGGTCATATGGCCACTTCCGGATCCTGGTCCAGTTCCTCCGGTTCCGGATTCCGGCCATTTCAAGTGAAGTCACCTAAATATACAGTGCGACATATCAATTCATATCTATTTTCAACAGACATGTGAGTAGTAACTGTTTGAGACCTCACCAAGGTCATATGGCCACTTCCGGATCCTGGTCCAGTTCCTCCGAATCCAGATTCCGGCCATTTCAAGTGAAGTCAGCTAAATATACGGTGCGACATATCAATTCACTTCTATTTTCAATAAGCATATGAGTGGTGACTATTTTAGACCTCATCGAGGTCATATGGCCACTTCCGGATCCTGGTCCAGTTCCTCCGGATCCGGATTCCAGCCATTTCAAGTGAAGTCAGCTGTATATACGGTGTGACATATCAATTCATATCTATTTTCAACAGGCATGTGAATGGTAACTGTTTGAGACCTCACCGAGGTCATATGGCCACATCCGGATCCTGGTCCAGTTCCTCCGGATCCTGATTCCGGCCATGTCAAATGAAGTCAGCTATATATACGGTGTGACATATAAATTCATATCTATTTTCAATAAGCTTTTGAGTGGTGACTATTTGAGACCTCACCGGGGTCATATGACCACTTCCGGATCCTGGTCCAGTTCTTCCGGATCCGGAGTCCGTCCATTTCAAGTCGCAGCTTGGCACAGCTACACTTGAAGATGGCTGGAGGGGCATCCCGATCCGCCATAGGTAGTACCTCGGCTGCAGCACTAGGCTTCGCGACTCCAAATCACAGAAACGACTGGTACGACGGCGAATGTGATCAGTTGAAGAACGAGAAGAATGCAGCATGGGCGAGAATGCTGTAACACTGTACGATAGCGAATGAGGCACGTTATAGACATGCGCGGAACAGTCAGAACTCTGTCTTCCAGATGAAGAAGCGCCAGCAGGAAGAACGAGATCGCGAAGCGATGGAAGAGCTGTACCGCGCTAAGGGCACCCGAAAGTTCTACGAGAAGCTGAACCGCTCGCACAGAAGCTTTCTGTCACAAGCCGACATGTGCCTAGATAATCACGGGAATGTTCTCACGAGCGAGCGTGAGCTGGTCGAGAGGTGGTGGCAGCATTACGATGAGCACCTCAATGACGACGTTGCAAGCATCGAAGGTGGCGTGGTAACAGATCTAGAAGTACGTGCGCAGGACGAAAGATTTCCAGCCCATAACCTCCAAGAGATTGAGGAGGAGGTTGGCCGGTTGAAAAACAACAAAGCCTCTGGAGCAGATCAACTACCAATCGAGCTTCTAAAATACGGTGGAGAAGCACTGTTGAGAACACTACACTGTGTCGAAGACAAAGTACATGATGGCAAAGGGCTCCAGGGAGGAATCACCGCGCCCGCCACCCCGAATTTATATCGACGGTGATGAAATCGAGGCGGTTGAAGAATTCGTGTACTTGGGCTCACTGGTGACCGCCGACAACGACACCAGCAGCGAAATTCAGAGGCGCATTGTGGCAGGAAATCGAGCTTACTTTGGACTCCGCAGAACTTTACGATCGAATAAAGTTCGCCGTTAACTATCTACAAAACGCTGATTAGACCGGTAGTCCTCTATGGGCACGAAGAATGGACCGTACGTGCAGAGGACCAACGGAGTTTTCGAACGGAAGGTGTTGCGTACCATCTACGGCGGAGTGCAGATGGCAGACGGGACTAGGAGAAGGCGAATGAACCACGAGCTGCATCAGCCGCTGAGCGAACCAACCATCATCCACACTGCGAAAATCGGGAGGCTATGGTGGGCGGGTCACGTCATCAGGATATCGGATAACAACCCGACCAAAATGGTTCTCGACCGGTTCAAGAAAACGTGGTGCGCATCCGTTATTCTCTTCCAAAATCTCTCTACACTTCCCGTAGAGCCAATCGTTCCTTCGACTCCATTCCATGTACCCGACGGTGTTCTCGGTTGCGTCGTTAACCCTCGAGCAATCGCGCTGTTGTATTTTGTATAACACGCTGAAAAAAAAAATCGCTTTTTGTACTCACCAATAGCGTGGTGCTGCCGGTGGCTGCCAACCGCGCAACTGCTTTAGAAGGGCCTCACGGAGCTTGCCCTCATCCGGTAACGCTGCCTCGACATTCAACGCGTATGCTGAGGCGACATTCAGTTGTGTTAATCGTCCTAGGTCGTATTAGGGCGGCCGTCGGTATCGTACATTGTTGGACAACCCCTTACGGAGAATTATGAGCGCAGTTCGGTTATCGCCAAGTAATAGTCAGACGGACAAATGCCGTCCGTCATTCTTTGTATCAACCAATCGATCTACAAGGGTGCCAACTAACTCGCCGCTAAATCAGAGAGTTTCTCTCTAGTCTCAATCATTTCAGATTTGGACGAAGATTCCGATTAAGCCGGAGGGAATCATCGTGGTAGCCATGGTTTGTAGAGTCGACTTCAAAAGCAAAGATACCTTAGATCACTATGGACTTTCGGAACAGATGCATACAACGCCGTCAATTCGAATGATTTGCAAAAATATACAAATTTTATTTTCAAAACTTTTTGAGTTTCGCTTCCAACAAAATATGATTTTAAACTTTGTTTTTCCAACTTCTTTGTCTGTTTCATCTGGGTTCGTATTATTTTTTTTTTTGTTTGTTTTGTTTCGTTCGTTATTGTTTCGCCTCGTTCGCCAAAAACAGGGAACGAAGCGGGCCTGGTGTGGTTCTTGCGGGCGGGAAAACAGAAACCAGTGTTCTTCACGTGGCTCAAAATTTGACAAATTTAACGTTTACACAAAACCAAAAAACCTGATTGGTTGTGATTGGTTCGTTTGTTTGGGGGGTGGTGGTAAAAGCTTCGTTTTCGTTTCGGGATGTTTGCATTCGTCTCGAATTGGGTTGAAAGTTAGACGTCCGAGGGGGAAAAGTCCGCTTTCACCGCGCGCTTTCTGCATCTCGTTCTCTCTATTTCTCGCACAGAGTCTTAACACAATAATAAAAAATATAGATATATGGCAACAATGCAAAAAATGTGTATGATCTCTCTATCTTTTTACTTTCCTCTGTGGGTTTGTAAGGTTTCACAATATGATTAATCGCAACTTTTGTCTGCTTTCCTTTTTTCTGTTTTGTTTTTCTTGTGTAATTGTAGATCAAATTTTGGGATTCTCTTATCAATGTAAGTAATATATATGTTTATTTTTTCTTAATTTTTCAAATATTTTTGTATTTTGTGATTACTTTTTTGCTTTTTTCTGTGAGTTTTTTTTTATTTCTTTTTGCGATTTTTCTTTGACTTTTTTTCTATAAAAATATAACTTGGAAATTATTAGTCAACTTACCTTTTCTTTCACATATGCTTCCTTATAGTTTAATGTTTTCTTGATTTTTTTTTTGTAGTTTCTTTTTTAAAAAGTTTCTGTTTATTAGTTTTTTTTTTCTTCACCTTATTGTACATTTAATTTTGGAGAGTACCGTTCCATTTTTCACGCTCTTAAGATTGTGTTCAACGGTTCGTTGTGTCAACTAGCCAACGCATGTTTATTTTCTTGTATTGGAGGGGGTGTTCAAAGTTCTTTTTGTTTTTTTTTTTCTGCTAACGCCAACTGAAGATAACTTGTCTGTGGAACAATAGGTGCACTCTATTGTTTCTTAGCCACATTGGACATTTAAACTCTTTCACAGAAAAAAAGTTGATTCAATTTCAATTGCATTTCTTCGACCAATGGAAATTGCAATCCCTGCCTACTATGTTGTTTTTTTTTGCATTCACTTTGAAAGGGGCGGCGACTGCGTTGGACTTTTTTTTTTGTTAAGGTGAGTCCGTTCCTGTTTACTTTTTTCTCTCTGTTTATTTTTCAATGAACTTGTGGAGCTGGGAAGGATGAAAAGGAATTTTGAATCCAGTCTTATCTGTTCCTTTGTTTTTCTTTTTTGTAGTTTTTCTTCTAAATTTTGTTTAAGCAAGAAGCTAGTTTCTTGTTACACTCTGATGTTTGAGAACAAAACTTCTAAGGATTCCGTACGGCTTGTCAAAGTCCAATATACTACTAAATATTGCTTAATTTCTTTCATATACCGTGTAAGTTATAGTTAAAATAAGGACATTGTTTACGTTTTTTAAAAACATGATAATTGAATTTCTTTGTTGGACAAGTTCAATTAGTTAAAGCATTCTTGCACTACGGGATACAAGTAACCAAGTTAATACGAAAGGAAGTGATTGCTCAACGGTCCAATAGGATAATCGCATCTGTGTGGTGTGTATGCGTCTATTCTGACACTTGAGCGGATTGGGATTCGACAAAATTGAATTAGGCTCAGCAGTTCTCAAACCGAACGTTACACACTGTGACAGATTCAGGTCAACCAGTCAGATTCTAGCATTCGTTTTCCAGCGTGTCTCACGTTCGCATTCCAAATTTTTAACGGGTGATGTCGTCGATATCAAATTTTTGTTCTAGCGTGAACGTCACGGTAACCGGGTAACGTATCTCACCAACATAGAACATCACATCGTCCATGTTCTATCACAAATAGCTACGAAGGCTTTGAGCGTCACAGCCATTCACTTTATAGCTATTTTTAGGTTGAACGTCATATTGATTAGTCTGCACTATCTGCACCGCCAATAAAACCGCAGTATATCCAGTTCTTCATATGTGATGTTAAAGCACAGCAAAGCAACGTCGTCGATTTGACTTCATAGCGAGAACGTCACAGTAACGCATTTCAACAACCTTCTCAACATCTTACCACCTGTTTTCAGACATGTGATGCTCATGGCATTCAATGACAGAAACACCACTCTTATTTCCAACACAGGACAGGAAGTCATGAATGCCTTGAACGTCACAATATCGTCAACGTTGTGTCGATATGATAAGAATTGATTGTTTATTTTCGTTGATTGCATTCATTATATTGCACTGCAAATGTCACAGTCATTTTTTCTCATCAATAGGACATAGAAGTTCTCTAGATCATTTTGGTCAGACAGTACTGGTAATCCGGTGGTTCGAATGGGATGTAAGCACAGCAAAGCGCTGACGGCAAATTACCATTACAACGTGAGCGTCACAGTAACTTATCTCACAAATAGTGGACCGTTATGTGAACGTTACCAGGCCAATGTTTGGATCAAACTTTACCGAGACGGCGTTCATTTTCTGAAACACATAATCACATAAATGCTCTGGGCGTCACAGTATCGTTAATGTTGTTGGGTTACGTCAATCATATTACACTAAACGTCACAGTCGTTCATCTGGTCAATAAATGGTCAATAAAACACAGAAGTTCTTCAGGGCAAACTTCATATTGATCAAGCAGTACTGATCCAATCTATCCTATGGATCAAACGTGATGTTCGAGCACAGCAAAAGGCTAATGTCAATTTAACAGCATAGCGTGAACGTCACCGTGACGTAAGGTGAATCATCATGTGAACGTCACAACGTTCATGCTTTGATGATCCAGATCGTTTGGGCATGCGACGTTCACGGCATTCTACATCTAATCCATCAGTATCAAAATGGCGATCCTCGGGCCCCAGAATATCAGAAGATATCTGCTACCCGGATCCTCTGAATCGACTTCGGTACTTGACCTCATCGTGTCAAACTACCGTTTGTGGGTCGCCCAAATCACCCCGATCGCAACATAGTGCTAACAATTGATCGTAGATATGTACATCCGCTTAAGCGGAAGCCATTCTCCGCTCGAAAATACCCGATCGACTTGATCCTTCTGGCCAGTATGGAAGCGCCAGCTTTTGGGTGAGCTTGTGGTACTGAGTGAGAGAAACGCATTGATTGAATGAGCGTTTCCCATGCTTATTATCGGCATTGACTGACGTACTTCTGAAGAGGCTAGGTCCACCGCAACTTAGAAATGGCATTTGGCTGTTTAGGTTCCTGTGAAGCGGAAGTTATCTTGTACCTAACCCTAATGGTCGGACCGACCGAGATGCCAAGGATACGTCAGCAACAAAGCACTTAGTAAAATTTTGTCAAAAAACCATATCCGGAATCCAATAAGAATCCACTAAACGTCACCGGATCGTTCCTATTTTCTTCAAAGCACCATCCCGATCGAAGTAACCCATGGCAAAAGGTGTAACGGCGTTACCCAGTTTGAGAACACCTGAGCAGCAGTAATTCCTAACTATTTTCCCCCGATTCTAATGTTTACTACAGATTAATTTAGCACTTCTCATTTCTCAAGTTTCAAATTATACCAATCATCCAGGAATTTAGAATCAGCACATCTAATTTGCTTCTACTAGTAATGTCTGCATTAATTTTTATAATTCTTGTTCTTTGTTTATCTTTTTTAATTTTCTCAAAAGGACTTAACGAAGTAACTCTAGGGTGCGACCAAATTGATATTTAACTGTTGGCTTTGATTTGTTGGTTGGTAGTCTAATATATATGAGGTTAAGGTCAATAAATTAGTAAATAATTTTCTTCTTATTCTCTTGGCTTTCTCTCTGTCTGCTGTTTCCGCGTTTTGTCTTGCCTTCTTCTGCTTCTTCGCAATATGATACGACACATTCCTTTAAGTTCTACGTGGTTTATGTTGTCGGTTACATCTGTTGTTTCCTAAGCACTACAAATACGTACTCCACGTCTGTGTCTGTGTTTGTGTATGTGTGAGGGTGTGTGTTTATGTGTGTTCTGGTTACAAATGCTGACGGTGGCTTTTCGTTCATTTTTTTCAAAACCCGTAACGTGGAAAATTTGCCTCTCAACACATAACAACGCCTTCTCTGATCTGGGCCAGACACTTTCTTCAAATGGGCTTATCTTATAAGGGCGCGGCACTCTGTTTCCGCTTCGCATGGCTGATTCGTGCGTGTATGGTGCTGCTTCCTCTCTTTTTTTTCTTATAATATCACTTAATTGCAGCAGCTGCTGTTGTTATGTCGAGCTTATTGTGTTTCGCGCGATAATAATAGTACGAAAATTTGATCACGACACGATAGACGAAGACCGCGAGATGGCCAATTGTAGAAATACGCTGGGACTTAAGTCAAGACACAAACTCCGATTAACTTTGATGCGTTTGAAAAGTAAACTTAAATTAGAGTTTGTTGGAAGACTCATGCAACAAGAAGACTGATAACTTTCGATCTTTTTCTAAGCTAAACTGGGGTGAGTGAATTTCGTGGAGGAAGTTGACGTTTTAGAGATGATCAATTCATAACAAATGAACACATTTTTTCTAATATAGACGAGTGCACCGATGAACTGAATTCATCGCGGTCCGAGAATTTTGACACTACAGCGGGGTCGTTCCCAATCAGAATTGTTCAATTCTGATTGGAAATCTTTCACTTCTGATTGGAAGCGACCCCGCTGTAGTGTCAAAATTCTCGGACCGCGATGAATTCAGTTCATCGGTGCACTCGTCTATGGAAAGTTCGTGCAGCGCTCTAGTATGTTTTATTGTTGTTTCGATCAAGCAATGAACAAATCCACCGGTGAACTGAATTCACTCGATCCGAGAATTTTGACACTAGAGCAGGCTATTTCCAATTAGAATCGTCAAAACGTTCAGTTTTATCTCCGAGTCAAAAATTTCGACCTGAATGATTTCAGTTCATCGATGAATAAGTGCATAGTGAACTGTACAGCAGATGTTTGAAAAACGTTATTTTACCGATCCTCGCATCATGCAGTTCATGGTCGATTTACATCAAAGGCAATGCCGAGTGAGTGTTTTTATTTTCACCCACATAACATGAATAAGGCTGAAAACACATATAAGCAGCAGTTGCAGTAACGTTTGTTTGGATGAACTCAATGAAAGCAGGCGAGCAAACGCCAATGGACTTATCCACCGATGAGCTGAATTCACTTGGTCCGAGAATTTTGTTACTAGAGCAGAGTCGATTCCAACCAGAATTGGATGATTCTGATTGTAAGTGGCCCCACTTTAGTGTCAAAAATTTCGGACCAAGTGAATTTTATTCGCCAGTAGAAAAGTCCATTTGGTAAATTTTCCTGCTAGAATTCATTTGCTAAATTCATTAGTAAACATTGCTTCATCTAAACATCGACCTTTTTTCGTATAATAAACATCAATTGATCAATAGACTGGAGTACTGGATGAATGCCTGGAGTACTGATGAATTCTCGGACCGAGTGAATTCGGTTCATCGGTGGATGACTGCATACACGTGTTCACTGGCTTCGGTTTGAGAGTGGCGTGATATTTACTAAAATGAACTCGTTTTCATAATCATCCAGATAACGACACAGATCAGACAAGTGAGCTTGCGAACGCCGCCGCCATTTAACGTTGTTTTTTTTTAAAGCTTTTAACAATTCGACAGTTCATTTTTCATGGACTCCATTTTTTATTTGCAATAGTGCGACGTTCCATCTCCGTCAGATGACTAGACTTTAGTGAGATGTTGGGGCCTGCCGAATCCATCATCGCCGGTTGCGTGTGGATGGTGATGATGCCGCCATTTTTTTTGTTATTTTCTTTTGTGATTGATATTCGTATGGAGAAGAGATGTCGCGGAATGGAGTCTTTTGCGTTTTGGGAGCGATACGACAATGGCTCTGTGAGATTTCGGCGTATTCTGTTGATAGGACATAGCTCGATCTTGCGTAGTAAAACAAGGAGAAAGAAGACTTATCTAAGCGGGGAAAATCCCTTGCTGCGTTGAGCCGTGTTATCCAACTCCACCTGTAGAACACGATTCTACGAGTAGTGGAGAAAGACTTCGGTCTGGTGATGTCTGACGTAGGTAACAGCCGCGGAAACCCTAGATGGATTCCTAGGAACTCCCAGTGAACAGTCTAGAGCAGCGCGTGGCGGTTCAGCGCCAGCAGAGGAAGCGCAGATCAGTGGCGCATGCCTCACGCAGACCATGAACCGCAACAGGAGTGGGCTATCGAAAGTTATGGTCATGATAGTCGTCGAACTCGACGAGTTGATCGGCTACACAACATAAGCAACATCGACCTTAGGCAATGTCTGCTGAAACTGTAGGGGCGACGCGTTGGTTCTTAAGACCGAGGCGGATACATACGCTGAGATGCTCAATTCTCGTCGCTGGGGGCACTAGCCCAAGAGGTCCTGAGCGAGAAAGGGCAGGTCAGAGTCCTGACGATGGAGGCGAGTCTCCAGTGTAAAAACTTGAACGAGATTATCGACGCCGAGAAACAGCAGTCTGAGATCGATGCACTAAATCTATTCATTCGTCTATGACAGAGAGGGCAGAGAGGGCAGAGGACGGTTGCAGTCGTGAAGATCCCCTACGGCCAAAGATGTGGTGAAGGCACGATTCCGGACAATTTTGTCCAAAGTTGTTGTTTTAGGACAGAATGCTGTTTCGTTCGCTATCGTACACATCGTCTCGGAACTGCAGAGGTGACGCGTGGAATCGGGAGTCAATAGGTCAGTCGCATCCAGAAGGTTGCCTCGCGATTTGGAAGTCAGCTACGCAGGTCATACCGGTGTTCTGCGGTCGATCCCTCTATCGATCCGAATCCGTGGTATGGAATTGGAGTTCTTGGTAAGGTTCGGGATAGTCGAAACCACGTATAGGTTTAGCGGTTTTTTTTGGAAGTGTTGTACTTTTTACAAAGGCGTGCCCCCTGAAAGTTAGGGGAGACAAAGATCTGACACTGAAATTAATGAGGAAGTCCTAACTATCGTTGTATATTGGAATCACACGCACGTAACTTGTTTATGAACGACATTTTCAATTTCACTGGGTTTCTTTTTGGTTTAAAGGTCTGTTTATAGGCAGTTACGGTCGCCATAATTGTTTGTTTTTGACCAACATGCCATAGATCCAAGTATATTACGTCCGGGCAGGGTTGTGAAATGTCACGGAAATGTAACGGAAAAAATGTCATGACATTTTCCAGTTCTACCACTTCCAGTGAAAATTTTCATCCGCAAACACACACCTTCAATAATGCTGGTTAGTTATGCTACAATAACGATATCTTCGATAAATATTTCTCACTAGAAGCAGTGAAAATGGCAAAAAATCAAATTTTTTTGACATTTTACAACCCTGCGTCCGGGTAACATACTGCAGTTACGTGTGTATGACACCAAAAAGAACGAAGATCATGCTGAAGCGCACAGGATTTATTCACAGATACACTCATCGATGACTACCATCAGGCCTTGTTACCCTTCTAAACAGTACACTTCCCTTCATTTACCCCTAAATAAAGCTGGATATGCTCGCAATTAACGTTCTCAAGCCATTTTTTCCTCGTTGTCGCACATCGCAACGTGTATATTCTGCTTTCTTAATCACATTTGGAAACCAATAAAATCAACGGTTCACAGTTACAAACAAGAGCCATCTCGCATAGTTCCGGATTTCGTGCTTGCTTAAACCTAACCTAAGGAATTTGTGTAGATGTTGTTGGTTCACTCACTGGGCTTAAGTAGGTGAGTTCCTTCCTAAAGTAACACTTATCAACTTAACATCGCTGAACGCTTCTTTTCGGCGGCGTGTCTCTAACCTGTGCTGCTTTGGTCCTCAACAGAATGGCGTACAAATTTATAACAGATATCGCTTAAGGCTTAAAACTTTTACATTTGTGTGTTTAAAGAATCATATTCTTTACCTGTATCTGTCTTCTATCCTCTCTCTCCCGCGAACTCTACTGTGAAAAGTTAGTATTTCATCGAGTGTTCCCTGAATAGGGTGTGTTACTAAAAAAAACAATGGTGTTAACCTATACATTAGACAACAAAGTTCAAATAAAAAGTGTTGACGACCATAATTGATCTCCTAGTGCCAGAGTTGCCTCCTTTCGCCAGCAGTATCCGGTTCTCTTAAAAAACACAACTAATTCATCGAAATTTCAAACGTTCTCCAAAAAATATATTTCTACAATTTGCCACCTTGGGGTTTTTCGTTTCCATCGTTCCGATGACACTCTACACACATACAAAAATAACATAGCGCAAAATGATGCTAATTTCTAAACAATTGGTTCTCGTTAGGGAATTGTTTCCATTCTTACGCGTTTCTTGAAGCCTTTATCCTGCAAAGGTTTCTACCTTTTGTTCGTAATAAAAAAAAATGATAGAAGAAGATCTAAGATTTTGCGTGGTTAAAAAGAGAGGAAGATTACAAAGCTTCTTTTTTCTTGTCGGAAACATGCGAATGCAACACGGAAGGAAAAGTAACAGGAAGAAGTGTAGTCGCATCGCAGTAAGCCGTGCCAAGGTTCACAAAAAAGAGGGTGAAACAAAAAAAACTGTCAAAAAAGAGAAAGAAATCTATGGGAAAAGCCGGCAGCAACGGTTGAAGGGGATAGGGGATGAGGAAATAACAGAAAAGAAATCAAAGGGAAACGAAAAAGGAAAGGGGGAGGGAATCCTTTTGTTGTTTGTGTTTCTAGCAAACGGTTCAACCACTTTTTGTCGTGATTACCATACTTGGCGTTTGGCGTTGAAGATGTTGTTGTTGCTGCTGTTGTTGGTATCGGTACTTTTGTTGTTGCTGTTCCTGCTCTATGGAATCCACCGCCGCTTCCAATGGGCTGCAAATGCTGCGCGATTTGAGCGAGAGACGTCGCTGCATCAGCAGGGATTCGTTCGGCGGCGACAGGCCGACCGTCATAACGCCGTTGTTGCCATGGTAGCCGTAGTCGTCGCACAGGTCGCTGATGCGCAGCTGGTTCATCATCGATTGGTAGCCGTTCAACGTCTCTCGCTTCAGTGCGGTAACAATTGTGTTTGAGTTTGTATGATAATGCTTATACTTATTAGTAGTATTATTTGTTATTGGATCACAGTTCAAAGTATTTCTATTTTGTGTTGGCATACGCCCTCCTCCTACTCCGCCGCCTACTATTACTAACTCTGTTTTTCCACCGCCGTTGGTGTACTCGTCAACCAGCTCACTTTGATGACGAGACTGATGCTGTGGCTGGCGATAGACGCCACCATAGGCGTTGCTAACCCGATAGATGGTGGCTCCTCCTCCGCGATTGTACTGATGGTGATTAGGATTGTTGTTGGTTGATGTGCCATGGATGTTACCCGACGCATCCGAAATGGCCGATTGTAACCTGCGAGGGACGAAAGGAAAGAATTTTATTAGTTGATGCAACTATTGAAATAGTTCCCTACGCCAGTGCAACTATTATGATACAATCATACTCACCGAGCGTTGTTGCTAGTGTAGCCATTGCTGTGACGATAGGATGACGATCCATCGGCCACCAGCTCGTCATCATCATCGTTGTTGTGGTAGTGGTTGTTCCGGCGGCTTCGCCAGTACTGCTGCTGGGGATGCGGCTGGCAACGGATGTCGATGTTACCGGACTTTTCGTTATTGCTCTTCGGTTGCTGGCGGTAATAGGATGTTGTTTTTCCATTGCCAGCCGTTCCGTTACTGCCACTGCCACTGCCACTACGGTACTGGTTGTAGTTGTAAAAATGGTGCTGATTGTTGGTGTGGTTGTTGTGGTGGTGATTGTTGTAGTAGTTGTTGTACGAGCCAAAATTGCGATACTGCTGCTGCTGCTGATGGTGGTAGCGTGCCTTGGCGGAATTGTTGTAACTCGGACCGAGTATCGAAGACGGATGTTTGAACTTCTGAGCGTCAGTATCGGCACCACGGTATCGCCAGTTTTGCTCCGGGGAAATTGCAACGGAGCTGGAAGTTATGGACGGAGGAGCATTCTTCTCCTTGATCACATCCAGCGGTTTCGACGGCTGCTGCTGCTGCTGTTGGGGTTGCTGTTGTTGTACTGAAGGCTTGTCGGAATTATATTCCTTGTTGGCGGAACCACAATTTGTGGTCGAAGTGGGTGGGCTTATCGATGATGAAAGCCCATTGACACCTTGATGATGACTAGTGGCGGTGGCAATTGGGGACAAAGTCATCGAATTCGGCGATGCGTCCGGTGTCAACGTGGACGCCGAAGATGACTTCCGGATGCTGATATAAACTACAGCATCTCCATCACAGCGATGATGATTTCCGTCAGTGGTTGATGATGATGATGAGGATGACGTTGATGATGACGTCGATGACACTGACGACGGCGATGAAGATGGAGAGGATGATAGGGAATCACCGTCGTCATCCGCATCGACCGATTTGTACCGATCACCACCACCGGTCTGCACCACCTTGATAACACTCGATCGGGCAGACGACGGTGGACACGGTTGTGGTTCGGTTCGAACCACCACTTCCAACGTGACCCTCTCCGGGGCCTGGTCCGTGATGCCACTCTCCACGGATCCGGCCGCAGGAGACTGCGTGGGTGACGTTGGCTGTTCTAGGGTGGCATTTTTCTTCGGAGCTACGACTTCCGACTGTTGTTGCTGCTGCACGGAAGGCTGGTAAATGTTGGGCCGCTCCTTGGCCATGTAGTCGTAGCGCATCGAAAAATGCTGCAAAATGACACGCTTCACGGCCATCGCAGATTCGGCAAAGTGCGACAGCTCTCGTGCCGATTGATTGCTGAAATGGAAAGGAAGAAGAATATGTAGTGAGGGAAAAGAATCGGAATCAAATTGAAGATCTTGAAAGGTTTTATGGATAGGATTGATTTACCCTCATAGTATCAAATGTACCATGTACACTAAAATCTCGATTTATGAAGTTTAATTAAAGGTTTTCCTATGCGTCTCCAATTAGCCTAGTGTATTGCCAATCGGGAGAAGGCGGATTTCATTCCCGTTCTGGTCGAGAAAATTTTCCCTACTTCCTGGGCATAGTGTAGCCGTCAGGGAACTCCAAACGAATTCCAGGAGGAATTCTTGAAGGAGTTTCGTGAAAAAATCCCTCAATGAATTTCTGGAGGAATCCCAGAAAGAGTCCCTAAAGGAGCTCCTGCTCAGTGTTGGTAAACTCACACTCAAAGCACACTCATGAACCGGTCCAGCGTGAGCGAACTCGCGCGCGATTCTGAATCGTTTTCTCACGCGCGAGTTTTTCATGCAAAATCTCGCTCTCACGAGTCAAGCGCTGAAATCTCGTTTGTTTATAAAACAAATTCAAATCAATTTGAACGACATTCAATGTTGTTGTACGCTAGATTTGCTTTTGTTCTATCATGCAATCCTAAAAACTTCGATGTAAATAGTAATAGCACCAAGAAATAAAGCAATGAGTGAAATCACGAGTCAACTCATGCATGATTTTTTCGGTGGTGAGTTTGGCGAGTCAAGAATCGCGCGTGAAACAACTCATCCATGAGATTTGAGAATTTGAGTTTTTACCAACACTGCTCCTGCTGAAATCTCTCCAACAATTCCAGAAGAATTCCGTGAAGAAATTCCTAGAGGAATTCCGTGAAGAAATTCCTAGAGGAATTCCGTGAAGAAATTCCTAGAGGAATTCCGACAAAATTCCTGAACGAATTCCGGCAGAAAACAGTAACACTCAAGAAGTTCCTGGAGTAATCTCTGACGGAGTTTATGAAGAAATCCTTGGAGGAATTCCAGGAAAATCCTACAAAGAATCTAAAGAGAAATCCCCGGAGTATTTCCTAGGAGTTCCTCGAGAAATCCCTCAAGAAACTCCAAGTGGAATTTCTCAAAAGATTCCAGGAGAAATCTCTGAAGGAACTGAAGAAATTGCTGAGCGAATCCTTTATGAAAACCCTGAAGGGACTCCTGAAAATCTATGAAAAAATTCATAAAGGAATCCATTAAAAAATATCGGAGGAATCCCTGCCAAAATTCCTCTGAAAATGATCTTTCAAAAATCCAAGATAAACGTTGTGGATGAATACCAAGGAATTTCTGGAGGATCTCAAGAAAAAAAAATGAGAAATCCCTAACGAAACTTTTAGAGCAATGTCGAAAGGAATTTTTTAATGAATGCCTGAATAAATTCCTCGAGGAATCCCTGAGAACCTTCCTGACGGAAGGTTCCTTTTCTGGAGGAATTTCTGAATGAACTCTAGAAGAAAATCTCTGATGGAGCTATGCAAGGAATCCTTGAAGGAACACGTGAATGAATCCCTGAAAACCCCCGGAAGAACTAGCTAAATGAAATCCTGAGGAAATGTCTTTATCAATTCCTGAAAAATCCTGGGGGAACCTTTGAAGAAATTCCTAAGAAGTTCATAGATAAACCCTGAAGGAGTTCCTGAAGGAATTCCTGAAGGAGTTTCTGAATAAATCGCTGAAGTACCAGGAATCCTAGATCCGTCAAGTAATTTTAGAAGAAAAGAAATCCCTCAAGGAACTCCAAGCGAAATATCTTTTAGAGGTCCTGGGAAAATTCTTCAAGAAGTTCCTGGAGGAATTCCCGAAGAAGTTCTAGGAGGAGTCCATCAAGGAGTTCCTATAGAAAGTTCCTGAAGGAATCGTGGAAGAATGCCTGGCAAATCCCTGAATGAATTCCTAGAAGTATTCCCAAAGAATCCCTGAAATAATTCCTGGATAACCACTGAAAGAGTTCCTGGAGGATTTCCCGAGGAATATATACAGAAACCACTGAAGGAGTTTATGAAGAAATCCCACAAGTAGTTACAGGAAAACCCCATAAAGAGTTCCAAGAGAAAAACCGGGAAAAATCTCTGAAGTTGTTCCTGGAGGAGTCTTGAAGGAGATTCTCCAGAAATCCGTTAAGAAGATCCTGGAAAAATCCATAAAGTAGCTCCTGAAGAAATTTGAGGAGACATTCCTGGAGGAGTTCCTGGGGAAATTTCTCAACCAATTGCATTAGAAATTCATAAAAGATTTGCAGGAAAATCCCTGAAGCAATTTCGGGATTAATTCACGAAGATAATCTTAAGAGTAATCCCCAAAGAATTCCTGAAAAAAAAAAAAAAAAAAAAAAAAACACTGAAGCAGTTCCTGGAGGAATCCATGATAGAGTTTATGAATAAATTCCTTAAGAAATTCCGGGAAAATCTCACAAAGAATGCAAGGAAAAATTCCTCAATAAACCCTGTAGGAATCACTGAAGAGTTCCTAAAGAAATCTGAATCTCTAGTCTCTGGAGAAATCTCTGAAGGAGTTCCTGGAAAATCCACCAAGGAATTTCAAGAGAAATTCCTAAAAGAATTTCAGAGGAAGTTTTCACGTACTATGTTACGGGTATAAATATTTGTTACAATAATAAGACAAAATAATTGTTTAATGTGTTCTAAATGCAACATTCGTGAGTTCTTTGAGTTATATGTTTCAATTTGACTTGTAAATATTCGCCTAATTTTAATGCACATTTATAAGGTTCTGGAAGAATGGACAATGAAGTGCAATCCTATTTTGATTGCCAACTTTTAGGCTATTTCGTTCAGCGGATGAATACTAGAGATACAAACCTTTCCCTCACACGGACTTCAAGTTATAAAGCTCTAGTATCGAAAGCCGAAACGGGATGCCCGATTAGGATTAGTTTTCCTAGACCATAGGTTCCCAAACTTTCAGGTCGCGCGACCCCCTTTTGCCAGCAGATGTGGTTTTCGCGACCCCCCATAGAAATTCCCTCATTTGTTGTCTGTTACAGTAAAATATTTAATTGTGCTTCGCGACCCCCTGCATGAAGGCCGGCGACCCCCCTGGGGGGTCGCGACCCACAGTTTGGGAAACCATGTCCTAGACAAAACCAAGCTATGAACACAGCAACAAATGCTGTGAACTAAAAGGCATACTGCCAACTAAAATACAATTCCAGGATGACTGATGGACCCAAACCAATAAATGAAACCTCGTCATCCTGTGATCGGAAGGAGTTATCCATCTGGATAACAGGGCACATTTATGTTATGTGTTGTGCTGCGTCAATTTGTGATGTTCCTAATTTGTGCATTTGTAAGGTTCTATGTGTATCGTGAAGTGTTAATACTTTGTAATAATTATTTTTGTAACAACTACTAGAAAACATCCCGGATGAATCCCTAAAGGAACTACTGGAGGAATTGCTAAAGAAATTCCTAGAGAAATCCCTGAAGGAACTCCTGAAGGAATTGTTGTTGTTGTTTATCTGTATTAACGAGATTTTTAGCCCAAGGCTAGTTCATCTCGGGACTTACGCTTTACTTCCCTTCCGAAGGAAGAACTTACATTTTGTGAGTTTGTCGGGAGTGGGATTCGATCCCAGGTCCTCGGCGTGATAGTCAAGTGTTCTTACCATCCAACCAGGTCCTGGAGGAATTTCTGCATGAACTACAGGACCCCTGACGGAGCTTTCAAAAAAATACCTGGAGGAATCCCAGAAGAAAATCAAGAAGAAATTTCAAAAGGAACTACTTCAGAAATCCTCGAATTAACTTCAGTAAAATGTCCTGGCGGAACTTCAGAATAAATTCCTGAACGAATTATTGATTGAATGCCCTCTACTTTCTGATGTTATTTCGGTTCAAATTGCAAGGAACTTCTAGAATATTCAGTTCTCCGTTCGTTCGCCCCGAAAATCAAGTTTCGGGATGGACCCAATTTTCGACACAATCATTGCAAATTGTTGATCTCGGGCAACCGATTTAGCAACGTTTGGTGAGGTTTGACGTTATGATGGAGGTTGCCAATTTGGGTTTACTCACGCATTGCTTGGCATCTTTTTAGTAAGACTGGCAGGACAAGTTCCAGTTTGGAATTTCAAGCCAGGTTTTCCGAAGCGTGGGTGAAGCATTGCAGAGGGTTTTAGAGGAAGTAGGAGGCAATGTGGCCTGTTAAGGAAAGGGTGGGGTCACAAGGGATTGAAAGAAGGGGAAATGTCGAAGAAGAGATTGAGAATCAAGATCAATTCGGACTATACAAGTCAATGGTTGCTCCTCCGTGATTGATCTGAACTGGTACCATTTGCACAGAGATCCAACTGAATAATGGGCTGGGACACTCCACTTAAAGTGCAATTCAAGCAGCTTATACATTTTTGATCAATAACGGCGCCGGTTAAGTCCTTATATTCAGCTGGGAAGGGAAAGGAATGTCAGAGTGTGCTGGTTGTTGCTACTAGAGACCGAGAGCACCTCTGCTTCCCCACAACCCGTACGGACTGGGGTATGGGAGGCACCGTTGAATCGGTGATGCGAGGGGCTATTCATAGTGTTCGTAAGGTGATAAGATTGTGTGGTGAATACTTTGAAGGTTCGCTTTGGTTACATAACTTGTAGGCCTTATATACAATGTGCTGTGGAAGTTGGAAGGAAGAAAAACGACTTTTTTCAATTCATTTCTGATTCTAGCGATAGCTATGAACATATGAAATATACATGAGTTGTACATGTAGAGAAGAGAGAGAAAGTAGGTAGAGATACTAATTAGGAAGAAAGGGACGGGCCAGGAATTGAACCCATGACCTTCTGCATACGAATCAGAAGCGGTAGCCACTAGACCACCAAGAAATGTCGAAGAGATTTAAGGACAGACTTGTTAGAATCCCAAAATGGCCGACTTTGGGACCTACTCACGATTTCGAGGGCACAAATCTCTTCATAAACAAAACCAGCGTACCTGATCTTTTTATTTTAAGCTTATTACAAGTGAGCAAGAACAGAATAATGAAATTCACTGTTGTTTGAAACTTGCTTCTTGAAATTTGTGCGTCTGAAGTTCTGATGCACTTCTGAAGCGGGATTTCAAGACGTTTGTCCTTAAGAGACGACAAAGAGAAGGGGCACAGTAGTTTTCAAGGAGATGTTAGAGTGGGTCAAGAAGCTGAAAGAGGTTAAGTGTTTTAGAAGACTTCAAAGAGGTAATTACAGGACAAGTACGCTTTCAGTCAAATTTAAGAGCCGAGCCAACGATGTTTCTTAGGCGTATTGAAGGGTGTCTCAAGAGGATTTCAAGGGAGATATCAAAAAGAGGGCAGATAAGGAGGGCCGAAGAAAAAGCAATGGATTTTGAAGGTGATGTGAGAAGACCGAAGAGTAACAGGGGTTACCAGCAGGGATCCAAGAGAGATTTAAGGGGAGTGCAAAGCTGTTTTCAGAATGGTTTTCAATGAGATTCAGTGAATTTCAGGAAGCCAAAGTGGATCCAAGAAGGACCTTGAAGAAAATTATAGGGAAACGAAACAAGGAGTCCAAAAGGGTTTCAGGAGTTTGAGGTTTCATGAAGTTCTAAATATTTATGTTTGAAATTTGCAAATCCCCCTTCCCTAAGAAATCTTTACGTAATTGATGGACGACCAGGAAAGAGTGGGCAGTAATACGAGGTTTTGAAGCAATTTGAAGGGATGGGGTTCAAATGTGGTTTCTGTGAGGTTCAAAGAGAGGGATAGAGGGGCTGGACTAAGGAAGTGTTTCAGTTTTCCAATCTTTTTAAATGGGACCTTTTAACAACCCCTTGAGCATACGTTTGTTCCCCTCTCTTGAAACATCTTAAGTCCCCCTATGGCCCTCTAATTAATTATTACACTCTCACACATAGAAGGTCACCCTACTCCCCTTTAAACATCCTGGGCACTCTTCTATGTTATTCCTGGCCCTGGCTCTACGGGTCCAAGAGTCCAAGCTGGTTGAAAGGATGCGTAAGGGGCGGATCAAATGTGGTTTCTGGGAGATTTAATGGGAAGGGTATAGGGATTTCAGAGAACTCGGAGGCGGTTCCAAAGGAGTTTAACCTTTTGAACCCGGATTGTTCCGTTACTGCTGCCGCAACGACAATCTCGCTGACCTCGAACACGTTTCACGGTATCATGACCGGGGTCATATGACTCATCCGGCTCCAGAGGGTTTAAGAGGTAGAGAGCAATTATAGGATTGTTGTTGATTGTTACGAATGGCTAAACGGGTTTCTAGGAGACTTCAAGAATTTGGAAGAGACGAGAGGGGAAGGACGGTGGGCGTCTTTAGAACGGTCCCATTCCCTATTATATGTCAAACTAAATGATGATGTATTTGTTCTTGCTATAACCACCAATAAAGTGCAATCTAGTTCAATAAAATGATAATATTGAAAGGCCAAAAAAACGAATGGATCTACTTACCGCCGGATTATACCCGGTGTCTTCAATACTCGTCGGCGCTGCTTATCCTTGATTGCATCGGAATTGACGCCATCGATGCAATCACCTTCATCGGTAATTTTAATCCATGGATGGTTGAGCACCGCGGCGGCGCTGAGACGCTTGGGCGCCTCCTTGACCAGCAGTCCACGGATTAAGTCTTTAGCCTCTTCACTAACATCTATCCAATCGTTTTCTGGGAAGCTAAACCGACCCTCCTGGATCGATTCAAACAGTAGCTCTTGACAGGTACGACAGTTCTCGCCCCGATTCCAACCGCAGTCCTGCTCGCAGTTGCCGGAGAAGGGCGGATATCCGCACAGCAAGATGTACGCAATCACGCCCAGTGACCACAAATCACAACGCTTGTCGTAGTAGTTCGACTCGCCGACGAACAAGTCCACCACCTCTGGGGCCATAAACTCTGCGCTTCCGACCTGGGATTAGAAAGAAGAGGGAGATGAAAAGAAGAAAACATTAGGCACTTGTTTGTCATAGCACAGAAAGCATAAAACTAAATGGAAGCTTATGATAGCTCCTTTCATTTGATGCTCAAACTGATTCTGGTGGTAGGAATTGTGTTCTCGTCCTTGATAACAAAGTTACGGCTTCCACCTTTCAATTGCATCACGTTTAGCTATGTTGTATTTCACTATCTGGAAGAAGCATTCTATCGTTTCACATAAGATCATTTGACATAAATTCGTTTGGCATAATGATATGTTGAACTAAGTAGGCCTTCGGCATAATGGTCATTTGACATAACTGTGGTTTTCATCATAGTAATGTTTCTTCTTCTAAAAAATGTCGTTATGTCAAATGGATTTTGACCTAGCTCAAGATTCAAATTCAATAGTCACTCTCAGCTATAAAAAAATAACAATTCTCGATCGTTCCGAGGCGTGAGAATTAAAAAGTAAACAATTGAACGATCGCAGATTTGCATATACGAATTACCATATGGTGTGTGCTAGGAGAAATAACCTGTTTACTGGATCGAGCACGAACGGACATGGACTCCCATCATCCACTGGGAGTGAAGTGGAGGCGAAACGTCCATCCATCCATACCTACACCTAGGTACTACATTCATCAAAACATCCAAGCGTGATCCGCACTAGAAACCTACGTCAGAATTTTAATTGCACTCGCTCATTCTTTCTACTGTTGTACGCAGGAATCGAGGGGGCGAGAGCCCCGGCTTATGGCTATGGGCACATTATAATGCGACTACTGGCGCAGCTGAGCTACGAGTGCTCTTTCGATCAATTATCGTTTATTGTTGCAAAATAAAGAGGCTTGCAGTCCGAGTCGAGTGTCCGAGAAAGAGTGTGAAAGATTTGCTTTGCTGCATGATGGATGTTTGATCGTCCCGAATAGAACTAAGAATCAAGATGGAATCAAACTTTTTTTTTAAGTTATTCAAATTGTAGTCTCATATGTTACGATAGGTATGAAGGTGGCCGGTAATATTTTTTTTTAACTTTATCAACGAGATTTTTAACCCGGGGCTAGTTCATCTCGGGAGCCACGTTTTTACTTCCCTTCCGAAGGAAAAAATCACATTTTGTGAGCATGTCGGGAGTGGGATTGGATCCCAGGTCCTCAGCGTGATAGTCAAATGTTCTAACCATCACACCAGGTCCACTCCACGGACGGTAATAGTTATGTTCATGCATTTGGTATTCTTGTACGAGTTAGGTGTAGATCACCCCACATTATTATTAATCATTTTAATACATACACGAAAGCAAAAGTTGTAGAGAAGTCATGACTAAAAAGTCATAGGCCACTTTATGAATACGAGTCATGATACCATGACGTAAACCACGATTATCATAAATATTGCTAACCCTTTCCATAAAATAAAGCAAGTCATGATTGTCAAAAGCGTTAAGGCAAACCTATTTTTGTTTTCGGTTATCGAACGTCATGAAACTGAGTCATAAAACTATAAAGCAGAGTCATGAAATCGTGCATCAAAACAAACGGGTGAGAGCTTCCAACTAGTTAAACAAACAAATGACATCAATCTTAAATAAGATTGATGATTTCATGAACATGTGGTTATGATTCTAGAGCACATGCGTTTTGATATCATGACTCAATTTGTTAATTTTCGCCTATGGAAATGACAAATACTTGCTTCATAAATAAGGTTTGTGATATTATAAATTTACGCCATGTTTCAAGAGTACGAGCGTTATGATATCATGCCTCAATTGATCACTTTTTACTAATAATGAAACCGGAATCATAATTTCAAAATTTTTCATTATGCCTACATAGTACAAGAGTCATGATCATAAGCAATACATGATCCATGGTATTATGATACAATTTGTAACTATCGCTAATGAAACCTCGGAATCATCCATGACAAGTGTTAGTAGTTTCAATAATAAGGCTACGCCATGATTCTAGAATACATACGCCCACTATTTACATCTTGTCTTTGAAAATGTTTCAGATGGCGAAATCCTCGCCAAAAAAGTAAGTCAAATTGATGGACACATTTAGTTAGAGGCAAACCCATTTTTTTGCGGAGCCCTCGATTTTGGTTTATGTCACCGCGATTCTAGAGTACATGCGTCATGACATCAGTATTCAAATTGTCACTTTTACCGATGAAACCGGAATCATAAATGACAAATTCTTATTTTATAAATACGTATTATGATTTCATGCTTACAACGTCATCATTCGAGAGCACATATATATCATGAGCACGTGTCTATAATGGTTCAATTTGTCACTTTGACTAATGGAACCAGCACCATAAAAGAAAAGGACTTGTTTGATAAATAAGGCTTGGGATTTCATAATTTTTCATCATGATTCCAGAGTACATGAGCCATGGTATCATGACACAAATTGTCACTTTTACCAATAAAACCGGCATCATACATAACATGCGCCAGTATCCAAAATAAGGCTACGCCTTGATTTTAGAGTACATACGCCATGACATCGAGACTTAATTTGCTACTTTCGCCAATAAAACCGGAATCATTATAATAAACACTAGTTTATTGAAAAAGGCGCATGGTTTCAACGAGCTTTTTTTGCACGGTTCTAGAGTACATGTGTCATGATCCCATCACTCAATTTGGCGCTTTTTAGCATTAAATACGGTAGGTAAACGTAACTTCGTAAAACGATTCGAAGTAAATAACATGATGATCTTTTTTATGGCGTATCTCCATAACATAAAACCGACATTTATTGCGAAATCATGACATTTTTTCCAGTTTCATGTTCCATATTGTTTCCCGTGGTTATTGAACCAGATATGTTCAGGCATTTCAGTTCCTTTAGGTGTGTGAAAATCAAACCATCAGAAGCACTTTCCAATTGATCATCAATTCGTGCTCGGGCAATCTTCTCCCGCCTGATTGCACAGCCTAACAAGCCTCCCTTGGAAGAGACCTGCCTCCAACTTCTAGGAAAAGAATGTTTACTACGCAGCAGCAGCAGCAGTTCCTGGGGTCCGATGAGAAACGCGACTCGTTTCTGGAACAGTGCAGAATACAAGGCGCATAAAGAACCGGTCAAACAGCTTTTTTTTTCTCTGAGAGCTCGGGCTCAGGCGAGCAAAATATGTAGAATTCTATGTAGTTAGTTTGTGTGCTATAAAATTAATAATACAAAAGTTTCACTTTCCATTCCATCCTACTATTCTTGTTTTTCTTTTTTTTTTATTATCCTCCCAATTTGTTGAGTGGAACCCATTCAACCTTAGGAGTACTAATTGCAGCAATTCTACGCCGATGATTCACAAACAATTTTTATGTTTGTTTATTTTTAATAACGACGTATTATGACTATTATTTAAATTAATATTAACAATATTTGAGTGAAAATTTTGAAAATTTGCATTTACAAAAATTGATTGAAATTTTATGAATTTATAATAACAAAAATACAAATTTGAATTTTTCAAAAATGCAAAGTTTAGAAAAAAAAAACTACCGATGAAAAAAGCTTGTTGAAGGGCCACCCTAACGTGCCCTTCACTCCCCTTGTTGACACCGGTTCCTCTTTGGCAATTCCACCCACATATGGGCTAATTTAGTACGTTCGAGCGTAACATCTGGAAAAGGTCTGCCTGCAAAATATTAATTCCGCGTAAACTTTTTACCCACCATAATCATGTGCTTGAACTCACACAGACGCAGTAGTGGTACACACGATCTGTAGTGGGCGAGCGAATGCATCATCAACTGACTCTTTTCATCTTCGACAAGCAGTCTGACACAGCAGTCGAGTAGATGTTGGAAGTGTTCGTTCCTGTGGTTTTTTGATTATTAAATTGGACCGCTACTGGTCGTATTTAGCCGTTCCCAGATGATTGGTGAGCTCGTTCCATCCTACTTGAATTGAAGATATACATCAATCCCGTATTTATGGGTCAGCTTTGTCCTCAATTGTTTTATAAAAACCAACTTTTTGGAGTCCCAATAAGGTTATGCTTAAAGGTCTCTTAGTTTCTTGTGAGTTGATCAAAGCAATTAATGGTAGACATCAATAGAAACAGAAAACAAATGATTCGTCCACGTTTTCCAAATTAGTCCCATTTCAAACATTTCGCTCGCCGGTTGTTCTGTATGCGAACAAACGCGCCGAGAGTTCAGAATGCAATAATACAGACTACTTTTTCTCGTCGTCGTCCTCATCATCGCGCTTGTGTTTTATTTTATCTGTTTCCATTTGCAAAATAATAGCACCAGAATGCGAACCGCGCGTTGCCGTCGTCATCGTCGTCGTCTTGGTCTTGGTCGATTATTGCTGAGAGAAGGCTAACTGCGCAATTTCGATGGCGGGCGCGGTGAACACACGGACGGACGGAGCAGCCAGCGATGCGAAGTGCGATGATGATGCTATAGCAGGCGATGCTTTCTGGTTTTTCGCACATGCAGCCTACTGCGTTTATTCCGGCTTTCAAGCAGCAGCGGGATGGGTCGATGGTTTAATTTTTATTTTGGAAATTATGAATATTCAATTCTATCATTCGCTGTTCATTGTAAGGGAAAGCATTATAAATGTACAACTATTGGAAAACCAATTTATTTCATGTGAGATAATGGGGTCAATTCTGAATTAAATTGATTCTATGTTCGTACCACATCCTAGTCAATTAATACTGGTTTTCAAACCAGACTCTATACACATATCATTCAGAAACGTGCTCTCCAATGCGGTTGTCAATTTCACAAGCGAGATGGTCGCAAAGAGGAAGCAGCTTGGTGAAAGATTGCTAAAACCGGGGTTGAATGACAAGCTAACTGATAAACAAATCACACACCACCCCATACTGGCCAATATTGGTGTTTCTAATATAATGGTGTTTGCATAGTACTGAAAAATGGATTGCAATTGAATCATTATTTTCACAGTATTGCAAATTCAGACGGAAAATAGTCATCGATGCGAAAAAAGCATTGCTAATATGGTAGATAAATATTATTGCCACGATGTCGGTAAACAGATTGCCGAAAATTCAGAAGCTGAAAATTTGTCAATTTTCACACTGAATCACGGTATGCATTTGCATTACCGACACTCTATAACAATTCTAGTGAATCGCCACAAGTTAAGCTTTTATATAAAATCATAACATTCAAGATTATCGACTAGACGGCACCTAATCATCACAGGGTTGAGAATGCTGCATATACCAAACTTTTGAATTTTATTGGATTCAATTATACGACATACAGGTCGGACTCGATTATCCGGGGGTTCTTTTAACCGGGGGCCCGATTATCCGGGGCTCGATTATCCGGGAAAAACGGCTCGATTATCCGGGGAAAAGTTTGTTTTTGCTTTGTTTACAAATTTTTGGATTACAATATGTCAAAAAATGTGATAAACATCAAAGACAACACATATAAGTAGGATTTAGCCTATTTGTAAATTGTTTTTATTTTTTCACATTTTTCAGTAAAAATTTCATTTTTAAAAAACATGGTTGTAGTAATACCAAACGTTGAATATAGGCACTACAACGTTATGTAAGTTAGTTTCTATGTCTAACGAACAGTATTTGATTGAAGAACATCAAAAATAACAGAAAAAAAGCATGGGTCGATTATCCGGGTGATTCGATTATCCGGGGTCAAATGATTTTGGAGTCACCCGGATAATCGAGTCCGACCTGTAGTAGAATGGAACGCACTCACATGTTCTCTTCGTTATGTTAGCTCACTCCATTCTGTTCGCTCTCACTATCGTTTTCGTTCTCTCTATTCTCTTCGTTTTGTTCGTATTGTTAATTTTGTTCTCTCTCTTTGTTCAATTCGCTCTATTAGTTGTCTTCGCTATGCCGCTAAGTTCGTTTCCTCCGATCTGTTTTTGTTCTTCGCGTTCAGTTCGTTCTCTCTGTTCTGTTCATTATTTTGAATCGTTTCGATCCATTTTGTTCATTCTCTTCGTTCTGATAGTTCTCTTCATTCGGTTCGTTCTTTATCTCCATTATCTGCCTTATGTTTGTTCTCTGCTTTCTGTTTATATTAGTCATTTTGTTCGTTCTCTCTATTCTCTTCGTTTTGTTCGTTATCTCCATTCTATTCGTTCTCCTCGCTCGTTTCATTGTCTCTGCTATGTTCATTTTTTCCGTTATGTTCGTTGTCTCCGTTCTGCTCGTTATCTTTGTATTGTTTGTTCTGTCCGTTCTGTTAGTTTGCTAAATTGTGTCTATTCACGACGTTCTGTTTGTGTTCTCCGATCTGTCTAATATCTCGTTTCGGTTCGCTCTCGTTTCCTTTGTTCTGTTCGTTCTATCTATTTTGTTCACTATATTTGCTCTGCATGTACTTTCCGTTATCTCGGATCTATCTATTATTTTCGATCTCTTAATTCTGTTAGTCCTCTTTGTTCTGTTCGTTATCACCAAAATGTTGAGAATGTTATTACTACTGTTGTTACTACAGACCAAATATAATTCTGTATCTTGCTGGCCTCAATTACACAAAAAGTAGAATGGAACGAGCTCACCTGTTCTCTTCGTTTTTTCCGTTCTATTAGTTCTCTTTGTTCTGTTCATTCTTTCATTATGTTCAATGTCTCGGTTCTGTTCGTTCTCGCCCCATGCATTCTCTCCGTTATTTTCGTTATGTTTGTATCCTGCGACGTGAACCTTCTCTCCGTACTGTTCGTCCTCTCCATTCTGTTCGCTTTTCGATCTGTTTCTTCTCTCCATTCTGTTCGTTATCTCCGTTCTGTATTTTTTCTTCGTTCTCTCCGTTCTGCATGTTTTCTCCGTTCTGTTCATTATCTCCGTTCTGTTCGTTCTATCTATTTTGTTCGTTTTCTTCGTACTTTTCGTTTGCTCTGCTCTCTCTGTTCGTCCACATCGTACTGTTAATTCTCTCCCTTCTGTTTTTTCTCTCTGTTTCGTTCGTTCACTCCGCTTTGTTGATCCTCTCCGTTCTGCTAGTTCTCTCTAGGGTTCTGCTAGTTTTGTCTAGGGTCTGTTCATAAACCACGTAGACCAAATTTTGGTCATCTCAGACCCCCCTCCCTCTCCCCCATCGTAGACTTTTGTCCATACATTTTTTTTTAATTCGTATGGAGCGTAGACTTTGGCCAGACCCCCCTCCCCCCAAAAAGTCTACCTGGTTTATGAACGGCCTGCTAGGAGTTCAAGGCAATTTCCACCATGATATGCTAGGCAGTTCCACCAGGAGGAAATTCCTCCAGAAGTTCATCGGTAATTTCGCCAGAAGTTTCTTGGGAAATCCTCGGAAATTGTTCCAGAAGTTCATCGTTGATTTCTCCAGAAGTTTCTTGGGAAATTCTTGAGGAGTTTTGCAGAAATTTCTCCAGAAATTCCTCCAGGAGCTCCTCGGAAAATGGTGCAGACGTTTCTTGGGATTTTTTCCGGGAGTTAATCGAGAATTCTTGCTGGAGTACTTACACTCCCTAAAGAGTTTCACGGGAATTCCTCAAGGAACTTCTCGGAAGAATTCCTACAAGAATTCCACTAGAATTGCGGATTTATTTCTTCAAGGAATTTCTTCGGGAGGTCTTTGGGGGTTTTTCCCACGAATTCCTTACCAATTCATTTTTAGAAGCAACTTGGGAATTCCTCCAGAACTTCCTCGAAATTTTTTTAATGAGTTCCATGCAAATTTCTGCAGAAGTACCTTGGGAATTTCTTCAGTTCTACCAGTAACTCCTCGGAAATTGTTTCACGAAAATCCTTCATAACTTTGCGAATTCATTTAAGATAGCGGTCGTTTTTTTTTTGGGACTTCACAGAAAATTCATTCAGGGTTTCCATGGGTAATTCTGCAGCAGTTTCCCGGGGATTTATCAAGGAGTTTCTCAGGAGTTCCTCCAAGAGTGCCGTGTGAATTCCTCAAGGCATTCCTCAGAAATTTCACCAGGAGTTCCTCGGGAATACCTCAAGAAGTTCCACGAGAATTCCTTCAGAAGTTCCTCGGAAATTTTCCCAAGAGCTCCTCGGGAATCCCTCCAAGAGTTTCACGGGAATACTTTTAGGAATTCTTCTGAAATTCTTTGGAAAGAGCTCCAGGAATTTCTTTGGAATCTCTCCATGTTTTATAGAAGTTCCTAGGAAATTGTCTCATAATTTCTTCCGGAATTCCTCTTCAAGATTTCCCTAGGAAGTTCTCTGGGAATTTCTCAAGGAGTTCCTCGAATACCTCCAGGAGTTCCTCGGAGGTTCCTTCACGAGTTCCCCTGGATTTCTTCTAGAAAATGTTTTCTGAATGAATGAAGAAATAAGTTCTCCACGAGTTATTTGGGAAATCCTGCAGAAGTTCTCCATCAATAGGCTCCTAAAGACCTATCTCAATTTCTGCATAATTCGATCAAGCATTGATTAAAACGACATGTTTACTCATTTTTTAAGTATTCCTGTTAGGTAAAGCCCATAAAATATATTTTCAAAAATTTAAATAATTTTTGCAACACTCCTTGTTTAGCACTAAATTTTGGGTAAATTTTGTTTACCGTGTATGTCAAACAGGAACATTTATTGTCAAAAGTGAGCCAATGTGGTGTCTTTTGCAACCCGCTGTTTCACTTTCGTTACGTCAAGGTTGACCTCGAATGTCAAACAAGACCTGCTCATCATTATTTTATTTTCAAGTTTATTAACTATTCTGTTATTGTTTAAGTTCGAAAAAAATACCATTGAGATCAGAAAAGCATGCTCTTTCGTGTTATGCAGCAAAACCGGGGAAATATTTTTCATTTTAGGACCCTATTCATTCGGAAATATCTCCAGGAGTTCTAAAAAAAATCTTCCAGGAGAAGTCGAAAGAATTTATAAACAATCTCCGAGAAACTCCTGGAGGAATTCCCGAAGAACTCCTAGAGGAATTTCCGAGGAACTGCTGGAAGAATTCAATGCGAATTCCTGGAGATTCCTCCAGGTGACTTCCAAGAGGAATTTTCGGAGAACTTCTGGGAGAATTCCCTGGGAACTCCTGGAGGTATTCTCGGAGATTTTTTGGAGACATTCTCGGGGAACAACTACAGGAATTCCTGGGGAACTCCTGGGGAACTTCTGGAGGAATTCCTGGAGGAAACTCCTGGAAGATTTTCCTTGAAACTCCAAGAGGAATTCCTTAAGGAATTCCTTGGGAATTTTAGGAGGAATTTCCGGGAAACTTTTTCGGAAATTCCTGGGAAACTCCTAGAAGTATTCTCAGAGAATTTATGGAGAAATTCCTGGGGAACTCATGAAGCAATTCTCGGGAAACTCCCGGAAAAAAAATCCGCTTGAACTCCTGGAGGTATTGCCGGGGAACTTCTGAAGAAATTCTCAGGACATTCCTGGAAGAGTTCTCCGGAAACTCCTGGAGGAATTCCCTGGAGGATTTTTTGTGAAAAACTTGGGCAAATATTTTTAGGGAACTGCTGGATGAATTTCCGGGCATTATTACAAGAGGCCTTTTTGGGGAAATCTTGAATTTGAGAGAATCGCAGCTTCTGGAATCCTTGAACACATACTTTTCTCAATCATCGCGAACTCCAAAGCACTTATGAGGATCTCACACAGTTAAGGACCTATCGGTAAGTAATTACGGTACAAACGTTTCAAAAGCGGTAAAGATGAGCGTAGCCGGTAGTAGTGACATTCATGCTTAGGTGTTCTTGTTTGTACTTGGATTAGCTCTCCAAACATCGTTTCTTAGGGCAGTCTGGACTCTGTACCGTAACTAACGCTGACGTTTCAACACAATTTGATATAGGCCTTAGTTTTTGAACTTGTCACAGAAAAAAAAATCAAAGATTCAGTTTCAAAAGAGGCCCTGTCAATGCACACCTCATGAAATCCACTTGATTCTGGTGAATAAACTGAATGGTTATGTTTGTTATGCATGTAATCATATCACTGTCTCAAATGAATAGAAAACCCAGCAAATATGGGACTGAAATGCGATTACACGCAGTGTAAGACCTATTGTGTATTACATGGTATCTTTTGCACTGATATTAATAGTTATTCCATTCGACTGGAATGAAAATTCAGAAAATCGGCGTTTGTTCATTCCACTCCTAAGTGCACAGTGCTAATCATCGTTTCGACTTAACTAGCCTGTTGGTTAGTTAGTTGTGAGTTGATCGGTCGCGTCAGTCAACAACATGGGCCGACAATCAGCAGTAGCAGCAGCAGTAGCAGTTACGCGCGGGTAGTGTGTTTTTGTTTTTGAAATAAGCGAAAACGAGGTCAGTGATTTATTTTAAAACACACATCACACACTACACTACACTGCGGTACTCGGGGTTGCGTTGGGTGGTTTGGGTAGAAATCTTTCCATTTTCAGTAGTGGTCGTCGTGAGCGATAAGGAACCGGGTGGTGGCAGCGGCGTCAACACGCTGATTACACTCGTTTCGGAGAGAGGGCGTTCTGGTGGTGCTTCGCGAGGACAAAATGATAAAACGACGGTATGGCTGTTTTGGGCAACTCTTTGACAATTCGAGGGACTAAGCTTATTCTTGTGCAATACTTTCAAATTAATTATTGGTTCATTATATCAATCAACTGTGGGAGTATATACTTGCTCGTTCTGAATCTAATGTTCTAGTGGAGCATATCTCTTAAAAGATAAATAATAAGAAAATATTAATTCTTGATTAAATTAGTGTAACTCGATTGTATGTTTTGAGTTTTGCTTATTGTAGTTATTAAAATCAAGTAAGCTAAAGTTGGGCCAAATATTCATCCAGTGTAAAAATTGATTAGTATGAAACGAGCTCACCAATCCGTGATTGACCAGAACAATCAACAGCTCTACAGTAAAGACTAAAACACGCAAATTTTCATTTTTAACAAAGATTTGAGTACAAAAATCAACAAAACAAGCAACAATGCCTATCAAGTTCAAAAACAGATCAAACTCCCACCAGCATACGCTATATCATTGCATAACAACAATCCAATCAGCCAATTTTCGATAAATCACAAATTGATCATCAACGCTATCTTGCACTCAGTGACTCATAGTTACAAGACATTATCGCCAAACGAGTTTGCTACATAGGTACTGAACCAGTTCGCGCTGGATTAGTAAAAATGAATCTCCTCGCACATATGTTACCTAGTTAGAACTCCCCCCAATCCTTCCCATAATAATGGGATCTCGTTGTTGTTAAGCGCTGTTTGTTGTTGATGTTCACCGGAGCGTGCTGAATTTAGCCTAACGCGATCATCCATCAGCCACCGGCCACCAGCCAATTAACTTCAGTTCAGCTCGTTCTGGTATCGTGAGCCCTCTGCCAACCGGCAAGCCAGCACACGGAAAGAATACATGTGCGTGCTAGGAACTGGAAGCGAACATACCCCCATTCCCCCATATCGAAAGCGTCTGACAGTGGTGTTTGTGAACGCTGCCGAACGAACGCAACTTCTGGTGACTTCTTCCCCTTGTTGTTTTGTTGTAGATAAATGAAAGTACCGAAAAATTATTTACTTCCAAAGTGAAACACGCGGCCATCGGACTACGACGACGACGACGATGACGGTCGAGTCGTGAAGCCGGTGATGTTATTGTTGACAAATTTACTTTATTTTTTACCATATCGCACTTTGTTCCCCGATGGGGTCATCTATCAACACAATTTGTAGCGCTCGGCTTTGCACCGGAATAGGGTGGTTCACATTCCCAAAGGCTTCATGATAGAACTGATAGAGAATGAAAAGATGTGCTCCTGTAGTGTATGATTGCAATGCATGATTCATCTTCAAATTACAACAGTTTGGCCTATGACATCATACCTGAGACCCTCGTGGAAGTGAAGACGTGCTCCGATCAGAAAGCATAGCAAAAACAATTGATAGCTACTTCAATATTTCGTCGTATACCAAAATAAACTTGATGGAAATGGTATGAAAACATGTTTCATGATGCTGCTGTATGGTTTTATGAGTCCGCGTCATAGTTCCATGACTCAGTGCCATGATGCTTGATAAATGAAAACAAGAGTTGAGTTGTCGTAACATCTTTGCCAATCATGACTTTTGTCACAAACAGGATAAACAATATTTATGATTACCATCGTTATCGTCATTTCATGACTTATAGTCATAATATCGTGAAGATATGATTTCATGACTTTTTCGCCATGAATTCGTAAACGGATTTTTTCGGTGTGTTTCAAATCATGATCAAAACCACCAAGAAAGTTTGTGTCATAAACAAAGCTGAACAGCAAGCAAATGATTCTAGGTGGAGCTGGTGAGCAATTTTAAGATGTTCCATTTCATGATGCAGATCACCTACAAAGTTTATGTCTTAAACAAAATTGTTCTGAAGTCTTAAAGTTCGCAAGTGGTGTAAAATTTGGTACGGGGTATGCAATTCCACTGCTGGCGCTATTTAGTATGTATATTTGATACAACACATTGACATGAACCAATGACATTTTCTCGGAAGACGTTTGATCACAAGTACATTTGGTTGAATGAATATTTAATCGAAAACCATTCTATAGAAGAGGAACCGTATGACGTTTAGTCGAATGAACGCTTAGTTCGAAAGGCATTCACTGATGAGACTCACACTCAAGTCTGACTCATCCCCACTAACATTTTTGCAGTATAAGAGCTTAAGATAGCTTTCTTCCATAAGCGTTTGCTCCATAAGCTGTTATGCAGTTACTTTTGTTAGTAGGGATATACAGCTCTTTAGGGAACCAGCTCGCGCAATTATAAATCATTTTCACATGCACGAGATTTTCATGCGAAATCACGCTCTCATGAGCACGGATGGGAAATGACAAAAAATGTCATGTTATTTGCAATTTTTTCCTGTCACTTCTAAGAAATGTTTATAAACAACATTATTAATTTTACATAACTAATCTCCATTATAGATTGGTGATGTAAACGGACAGAAATTTACACCGGAAGTGGTGAACATTGAAAATGTCATGACATTTTTTTTATGAAATTTCGTGACATTTCTCATCCTTGCTCACGAGTCAATCGTCGAAAATTTGTTTGTTTGTAAAACAAAGCCAAATCAATTTAAACGACATTAATCGTTATTGTTGCGTCATATAATCCTCAAAACTTTGCACCAAATCATAAGCACAACGAGAAACAAAGCCAGTGAATGACAGCATAAGTCAAATAATGTATTTTTTTTTTATTTCAGCGGCGAATTTTACAAACCAAGAATTCCACATAAAAATTTCAGTCATGAGATTTGAAAAATTGAGATTAAACAAAGTTTCGAATGGAAAATTATATTATGAGTTTCAGTATTACATGAAAGAACAGTCTAATTCCTTATGTTTACAAAATGGAAAAAGAAGAATTCAAACACAGTACGAAAGAACATGCTGTGCTTTAAAGAAGAAGAAATGAAAAATACAGCAGTTGGAATACAAAAAACTAATGAAATGATTAAACTTGAGCAGTCAATGTTTTAATGTAGAAGAAATTTCTTAAAAGACTGCAGCAATAGCAGCTAAATAGATAGGAAACTGAAAATACCACCGAAGTATGTTTGAAAGAAGGAGAAAATCTTTGTTGAAATAGCCTTTCAAACTTTCGTATAAATGTCTTTGAACCAAATATCCAAGAGCCTTTTGACATGTTTGCACTCATAATCATAACGTCCTAGAAGTTTTAGATCTTCAGTGACGTCATTAAGTTAGGTATATGGTTAAGCCGCAACGCACAGTGCTGCGAATGTATAGAACGGCAGGACAAAAATCATAACTAACGTACCATACATTTTTTCTTAATAGTGTCTTCGGTGAAGTTGTCAAACTTGATAAAAGCCTCAACTTGCATAAATGTCCTATGTATAATTGATTATCTCTTAAGTGTCTTAAGCGCCAATTTATATTAATCCAGCTGATTTTTTTTTTTCTAAATTGCAGTTTAGGCTACTCTATAAACATATCGATCATAATAAATAGGTAATTGCAAGTATGACTTATTTACCAAACTTTATTCCCACAAAAATTTTGTTTCTTAAAGGTCGTGCGTTTGTCCGTTTCTTGTACAGCTGCACACATTAAAAATGGAGTAATCGTTGAAGTTTGCCCTTGATTTCTTTGCAGAAATCATCAGTTTCATCTGAAAACTGGGGAACAATATAAACTGATACACTTTTCGTTTGAATGAATCAGAAAAGAAAATATCTTCGATTTTGGCTATAAATACACCAATTGGAAAAAGCTCGAATGCTAACAAATTAGCAAATAAAAGCAGCTGGAGTCACATTCAGTATTCAGCGGAAACTATAAATAAAACATGGTAAAAAATTCAGAGAGGTCTTATGAGGTCATTTTTTGTTTCATCTACAGTCAGGTTTTTTTTTACGCGGGGGATACGTACCGCGTAAAAAAAACTCAGTTCAAAATTCGAAAAACCGCGTAAAAAAGTCTCACCATTTCTCGACGAATCATGCAAAAAAAAGACGATGAAATTTTTTTTTATATGGAGTTTTCATTTACGCGGCCGCGTAAAACCGCGTAAAAAAAGAGACTGTATTTGAATTTTGGGGTCGTTTTTTTCTCTACGCCATATATTACTTACATGATCACATTATTTTATTTTCACAAATATCAAACATGTTATCATGCCATAAGAACAATTGATTATACTAATGTGTTGGGGACCATCCATTTTGATTTTTACTGAAAACTTAAACCTTTAATTAATAATGTTGAGCTAGGCCAAAGATGAATTTGTTTTGCAACATATTATTTTTCTATGGGCAACGAAAACACTGTTCAATAATCTTTTTGTATAATAAACGCGATCTCCAAGCTTCCAATGGACGAGCAACATACTTCAAGCAGGTATGAATAGCATGGCATATTAGATTAAACAAAATTTTGAAGTCTTTTTTTCATTTTTGTCTATGGGGCGCAACACTGTGCAACGTGGCGCTGGTGAAAATTTAAAATACAGAGTTTGGTGCATGTCTTAGGGATTGTTTGTTTATTATGTAAAGTCAAGTAATTTTAGAGATATTGCTTCTGGAGTTTTTCAAAGTATTCCTCTTGCTAGAAGGTTCAGTTTTGGCCAGTTCGAAGTTTTGGTCATAGTGTGGTATTCGGCCTGTTGCGATCTAAATCGGCATTAATTTATTTTTTACCTGCATATGCTGATTACAGCTATGAAAATCATAAATTTTGGTTAAAAACTGGAGGAAAAAAAACAGTTTTTTCTTAGAAAATCAGCTCCCATATGTCTATTATGGCCAGGGTGCTTCTAATTTGGCCACTTCCATAAAAAATACACGTGATTGGCCAAAAAAGAAATCAAAGTTGAGAATATGGCCAAAACTGATGCAGTGCTCCTATTTTGGCCAATGCCACTTTTAATGCAAAAATCAAGAATTAGCTTGATTTTTGCATTTTTCCTATAAAGTAAAGATTAAAACCATTCTTTTGACACATTGGTAGTTTCCCTAAGATTATTGACTATTTTTATAAAAATGATTTCCCTTAGACTGGCCAAAACCGGTGCCCGCCTTCTATAGATTTCACTTGGAGTTTCATAAGGGATCTCTCCTATTTATTACTTATGATCCTCCAGTCCAGACCAACATTCAGGTAAATCAGGTGTCCTAAGAAAGATTTTCCCTGGATTTTTTTTTTTCAGCAATTACGCTGAGTTTCTCCAGATATTCCTTCAAGGCTTTCTTAAGAAATTTTAGCAAGGACTCCTTCAGGAAGTCCTTCAGGAATACCTCTAAGAATCCCTCAGGAATGTATCCATTGATACATTCTCCAAGGATTCATTCAGGAAGATTCATTTGAAATTCGTCCTATAATACAAGGAATTCAACAGAAACTCAATTCACAGATTCCTTCAGGAAGTGCTGTAAGGATTCTTTTAGAAAGTGCTGTAAAGATTCCTTCCGAAATTTCTCTAAGGATTCCTAGGAATTTATCAATTGATTCCTTTGGGAATTCCTCTAACGAATTAATCAAAAACACCTCTAAGGATTCTATCAAAAATTCCTCCAAAGATTCTTTCTTGTGAATTTGCAACTCTTTATTCACAAACTTTTTCTTCTTCTTTATGGTTCTACGTCCTCGCAGGCCCGCCTCGCTGCAACTTAGTGTTCTTTGAGCACTTCCACAGTTATTATTAGAAGGGCTTTCTTTGTCTACCAGTGCATGAATTATGCATGTATATTGTGAGGCATGTACAATGATACACTATGCCCAGGGAGTCGAGAAAATTTTCCCGACCGGAACGGGAATCGAACCCGCCGTCTCCGGGTTGGCGATCCATAGCCTAAACCACTAGGCTAACTGGAGACCCTAACTCCATGGTTTACTTTCTTCAACTATTTCTTAGAGAACAAGGGGATTTTGGAGTAATCCAATAATTGCTTCAAGATATCCTGGATGTTTTAAAGATCAACTGCATTGAAATAACTGGAACGAGCTCACCAAATCACAATCTCTAGTACCTCGACATATCTCAGCTATCTTGTTCTCCACATTTCTCCAAAATGGTCCACCCTACACCCCTCTCGGTCATAAAGAGGCGTGTTGTTTTCTTCCTGTGTCAGCCTGCACGATGGCGTTGCATGGCCTAGCCGAGAATAACAGAACTTACTGGCTTCTAGCAGGCTGCTGGTCAGGTGGAGGATACGGTGTGGTACTGAGAGGCACGCTTTTTTGATACGGCTTGTGTGCGTTGCGTTTGCTGTTGCTGTTGCTGGTCGAAAAATTAACAACGCAATTGGCGACGACGACGGTGACCGCCGCCCCAGTACAGGCGAACTCTCCCGTATTCGGGGAGCCGCACCGCTTTCTACAAATATATCTTTATCATATTGACGGTTATAATAGAAATCAACTTATTTTAATTCGCCATGCGTCAGTCGCTCGGAGCTGTTGCAGCAGCGGCAAACCGCGACGATGAACTCCTCCTGTGGATGGACGGCGGTTTCGGCGGTTTACGATCGAACAACAACGTCGTTTTCTTAACTGTCCCCGAGACAGTGAGAGAGAATATTCGGATCGCGCGTGCATGTCGGCTATTTTTAGGCAAAATGATGATATTCATTGAACCGGCGACAACGAAGACGACGGCGTTCTGCAACACGGAAGCGTTTTCAAAAATGACACGCCTCGCGAAGTTTATGCACAGAATTGCTGGTCATTATTTGCAAATATACAGTAACAGTCAATAAATATGTAATGAAACATCTTTTGTAACATAAAACATGAGTTAAGTTAGAGATTGAATACAAGTTAATGTTTTTTTTTTTTTTTTTTTTTTTTTTTTTGAAGAGTGACCAGGTGAAGCTGCAGGACAGCTGATAGCAAAGCCTGGACCCTTTCCCAACTTTCCCCCTACTAGGACCAATACTCACGATGGACTAGACGATGTCGTCAACTTGAGCAAAGTGTGTAGTAATTAGCATTGGATCGTAGTAGTTTTTAAAAATACTGTTTTTAACTTTTCCCATCGCACTAGTGTTTTGATCGAATGGAAGCTCCAAAAATGATTTGATGATTGAACAATATTTCAATAATCGAAAATCTCCGAGGTCACTGGACAACATTCAGAGATAAAAAAAGGGTGTCTATGTCTATGTTAACGCCTTCAGAGTACTATTCTTAAGAAATATACAAAAAGCAAAAAGAAAAAAAAATGTGTCGTAGCTAATTTTTAAACATTTGATATTTCTGAAAATTATTCGAAGACAGCTACCAGAGCTAGCGTTTTTAGCCGATATGGGCAACTAGTTTTTCTGACAGCTTCCCCAAACAATATTCAAATAATATCCTCAATTATTTTATAATACATTCTGAAAATTATTTCAAGCTGATTACCAATAGTGTCAATAACCGATGTTAGTCATTGACAGCACCAGTATCATCCCCAAATAACTCTCATATTAGTGTTAGATAACACTTTTTGAGCTTCCATTCGATATTGTAAAGAAATTTGTCAAACCCTATTTGTCAAAATATAGTCAATAATGTATCAAATTGTGTTCCTAATTTCGCTAGTCGTCTTCTGCATATCTGTGATCATCTCAGTCCAAAGTAATATTATATCCATCGTAACCCTTTACATTGTCAACCGTCCTAACTAAATTCCTGCTTTTTTGATCAGTGAAATAATACCGTCTAAGATATAATAACAAAAAAGTCCAGTCAACTGATTTTTGTCAAAAATAAAAATGATAATGATTATTTGTCAACTTTTATAAATTCACAAAACCCATAAAAATAAGAAATACAAATATAAACTCCTATAAACAACAGTTTTATCTTTACCTAATCAGTCCATAATTTTCTAATTGTAATGAATCTAATTTGTAAGGCTGTAAGTCAACTTATCCTAGCGTCACCTGTCCTGTGTACTTTCGATTTCAAGTAATGAATGATGAGTGTAACGCAGAGGCCTCCCCTACCCACTCTTGCGTTACGTTAAATTTAACAATAATTGTTAAATTTAAATTTAACAATTATTGTTAAATTTGAGAAAATTCAATGGATACAAAGATTAGGTCTATGCAAGCTGAATTATAACTTGTTTTGAACTTGTGATAAATGCACAACGGATACTCCTTTGGTTCCCATTAGCACTTACGGCCGATTCCTTCATCTGCGCTCAACTCGTAAACCAGATATATCTAGCTCAAAGTCCAAGCGGTGGTGAATAAACTGGCACTAAAGTGCTAATGGGTTAAGCCCTCCCATCGCGTCAAGATTGAATATCCAGGGGGAGGGGAATACAAGTTAATGTTGGACCTTTTATCCTTTTTTGACAAAAATGAATAACAGAATATTATGGGTAGATAAATCGAAGAAGTAAAAATCATTTACTACTATCACAATACTGTTGAACTATCAATACAACTATCACAACCATGTATCATGAGATTTCATCAGTCGTGATCGACGCATGCTTTGAGATTCATTAATAGCTCTTAGGACAAAATCAATATGTCATCGCTATTATTCTTATCCCAGTTATCATCACTAGACTCATAAACCACAAAAGATAATCTTGTTATCACTATTGCACTGTATGTTGCTTGTCACACGTACTACTGATATATGCTAATACAGGTGCAGTGCAGTGCAATTTCAGGATTGTTATCAACATTCAGTGAGGGTCAAATGACAAACGTTGACCACGCAAAAGCAATTCAAACCAATCAAGGCAATGTCAACAGCATTTAAAAGCAGAAATCGTATCACCCTGAAACAAACAATGAAACACGAAGCTCTGACTGCTTGATTTTTTGTTATACGCCTCGCCTGCTAGTGCAACATATGGACCCTCATTTGGGGCCAAACTTAGTGACGTTCATCTGGTAGTGAGTGTCACAATTTATGCGTCCAAGTGACGGTAACGTGAGGCTCAAATGACAAACAGCGATCATCAAAACAGAATCACATCACGACAAAGTAACTCAAACTAAGCCTCGTTCAAGGCAGGATTAGCAATCCCCGAAAGTAGCGATTGCCACTTCTTCTTGAAACACACGATGAAACAGGAAGCTCTGACTGCCAACCTAGAAGCAAAATGATTCAAGCGATTCATCGAAGAAAAACAAATATGAAGACCCTAATTAAATGATCATTCAGTAAACTTTTGAAGCCTTTATTATCATGATTAACAAGTACAGTGTATCAAACAATTGTCCGTACAGTAAATTTTTTGTCAAAATAATTTTTCATTCAAATGTTAATAACTTTTTTATGCGTCGATCAAAACCGCTCAAATTTTGACCAATCATGAATCATATATTAAAGCTTCATTAGTAAAATTTTGAGCGAGATCGAATAAGTTTTCTGAAAGTTATAGAACTTTTAGTAAAACTTATAAGACTTTTGAACACATTTTTAAAACATTATATCTCAATATGTACTCAATGAAATTTTTTCAATATTTTTAGTGTTACATCTTAGACCTAAGGCTTTCATATGTAGCCATGTTTGGTGTTTTATATTTACTACAAAAAATATGAAAAATGTACGTATGTAGTTGACGATGTTTCAAAATTTACCATATTTTGCACATATAATCTGCCAAACGTTTTCCACCAATAAAAGTGCATTAACTGAACGAAAAATCCATAGGACCTACTCTTCATATGTAGTTTAGTAGGTCCTGTATAAAAATATATCATTAGGAGAGTTTAAAAAAGTTAAAAACACTTGGCACTTATATTGATCAAAATATGATAAATTTCCAAATGACACTCTGAACATATACAGATTTTTCATATTTTTTGTATTGAATATAAAACCTTAAACGGAGCTGCATATGAAAGTGTTAGGTATAAGCTATAACACGAAAAATATTGGAAAAGTTTCATCAAGTACATATTGAGATATAATGATTTAAAAATGTATTCAAAAAAATTATAAGTTTTACTAAAAGTTCTATAACTTTCAGAAAACTTATTCGGTCTCGCTCAAAATTTTACCAATGGAGCTTTAACATATGGGTTATAATTGGTCAGAATTTCAGCGTTTTTGATTGACGTATAAAAAAGTTATAATCATTTAAATGAAAAATTATTTTGACCAAAAAATTGCTGTACGGACAATTGTTTGATACACTGTAGGTATACCGAATTCGATAAGGCAAACACAAAACTCAAAATTTTACCACTCAGTTCAGTATCTGCCGATTGGATCGACACTGTACCTGTTCGGACGTATCAATCTGCTACGTGAATAATCGGAGAAATTGTTGTTAGTCCCCACGGCTCAGTCAGTGGATTTTCTCACCTCCCACCGCGATACACTACGATTTGAACTCCGACAACAACCGGCAACTCATGGTTTGTTCATCGAATTCCGAAGCCGACTAGCCAAGACGGTATTGCATATTCACGCCGCCGCTAGTTAGCAATGGAAATTTCCCTTCATCCTTGAATGACAAACAGTTCAGCTCTGTGCTGGCACTTTGGACACAGAAAACATTGATTCAGTAATATTATTACTGCAGGCGCGAAAAGTGAAGATTAGAATATTTGATTAAGGTTGAACAAACTTCTTCGTCGCGGCTTGTGGGTTGAGCTCTGTTGTGGGCTGATCGGTCCGGTTGAATAAATCGGAAACCGGCTTACAAATAGGCTTTTTACGAGTTGGCAAGAGCGATATCGCGAATTTTGGTTCAATTTGAGAAAAAAGAATTGAGAAGAGTAGAGCCCAGTCGAATTCTCAATGCTTTTTCAACAACTCATCAACATGAACATCACAACTTCTAAATCACAAGGTAATTTTGCTCATTTCTACATTTCGTTTATTTTTACAGATGATAAACATCAAAATCTACGTACCGGTCCTGACCTCGACAATATTAGATATCGTTAGCAAACCATTCTCGAAGCGTAAATTGCCCTACATTTTTCACAACTCGTAGTACACAGTTCATGTGCCAAAATATTTTCGGAAGGTAATATGTTCAACATAAATACCTTCTTGTCTCTATTTTTAAAACCGGCAGCGTGTCATCAGTGGAAGTTCCAACTCCGATCGGGGCTTAACTACATTGTCCCAAGCAGTATGATTGACGCCAATTTTTTTCGTTCGTTCGTTCGTTCTTTTTGATCGGTGAAAATCCATTAATAGAGCAAACACCTACCGTTAGTTACTCACTAAAAATCCCTAGCTCATACGATATGCGACCGTATTCACTAGCCGCGGCAGTAACAATAATGGTTTTCAAAGTTTGCATAACACTTGGAGCACGTTCGTTGCAACGTGTGGTTATCATACCATCACACGCTGCTAATAGACACATGTCATGTATCCTGATATTTTTGACAACTCGAAAATACCGACTTGATGGGGGGAAAACTATAACTGCTGTGTCACGGCTAGTGGCCAGTGGGTTAAACTGAGAGGATCCAAATTACACAATCCAATGAAAGAGGAGTAACGCGGAAGCGGGCCTCGCTCAGTGCTTCTGTGTTTTAGAATTTTATGAGATAATTGACAACATCCGAACTATCTGCGAAATCAATACTTCAAGTTCTACAAGGGATTAATAAGAAGCATACACTCATGATACAGTGATAGACATTCGTTTAGCCGAGGCTAAAAAAATTTCAAAAAAGTGCCAGGAAACTCATACAAAAGATTTTATGATAAAACTTTTTTATCGTAGTGATAGTATATCTAGTACTGTTTTATAAAAATGTGATACATCACACTTACATATACACTGAAACAAAAACGAGGGTAAACCCCCTTCAAATGTCATTTTTTGCCTAGACATTCGTTTAGCCGAATTCTACAATTTTTAGAATTCCATAATAAAAAACTATCAAATTTCGAGAAATATCCAACAAAGTCATTTTGAATGGTGATCTGCATTAGAGATCGACTTGTAAATCATGAATTAGATCGTTTTTGGAAGTGTTGCCATATAAATTTTGCATGCATCTCATATAAATATGTCATAATATTTTAAATGTTTCCCAATTGAGATTTGATGTAGTTATTTTTATCGAAAGTGTTTCAAAAGAATCTAATGAATGTTTCTTGACCAGAGCAAGTTGAAAATTTATGAAAAACAACGTTTTTAACAGAAAAAATAACGTAAACCATCAAAAAATCACGTATTTAAGTATTGTTTTGATGAAATATGATGGTTTCACTTGCATAAATCACAGCGTTTACTACTATTACGTCTTCTAATAGCTCCCAATATCTTCTAGACTGTATTCTGGCTGAAATAATATACATTGGACGGCTCATATTTTGAGAAATGGCACCGAAAGCATTCAAATTTCTAGCATGACCTACTTGTTTCATTATTTAGACATTCTTTTCAAATAAATTATGTTAAAAATGAATGTGGTTCACAACTAACACTCATTTTTAATATATTTCTACAGATTGTATGAAATAAGCCAATTATTTGACCAAATCTTGCATTTTTGTATGAGCATTTGCTTTTGAATAAACAGGGTACAAAAAATCTGACACTTCTTGCAGTTCCTTCACTTTGCAGTCTTCTCACTCATTTAGTAATGGTAGTATCAAACAGGTATACTCCACAGACATTAGGGCACGTCCTTTTTTCAACGCAGAACTATTTATTTTAGCTTTTATCAATCCCATTTTAAAGTTTAACCAACCAAAAACCAATTATTTTTTTCATGACATTTTATGCAATAATTTGAACATTTCTTACAATAATTCTGTGCCATATTTTCAAAACTGCTAATCTAGCTTACGTTTGAGTGTTTACAGAAATCAGTTTTCTTAAATAAATTTGTTTATCATCGCTTCTCCTTATCGGGTCATTTTTTTATAATTTCACAAATAAATAAACTTTTAAGATCAAATATCTTGCTAACACGTCATAAACTTAATGCCTTGGAGTATTTCCTCGAAATATACTCACGAAATTGCACAAAATCTATTGAAGACCAATTTTTCATTTACCTCGGCTAAACGAATGTCTAGGCAAAAAATGACATTTGAAGGGTTTTTACCCTCGGTTTTGTTTCAGTGTATATGTAAGTTTATTGTATCACATTTTTATAAAACTGTACTAGATACTAGATACTATCACTACGATAAAAAAGTTTTATCATAAAATCTTTTGTATGAGTTTCCTGATACTTTTTTTGTTCTCGGCTAAACGAATGTCTATCACTGTAGAGTACTTCACCAATGGTTAGTACTGACATGCTTTTTTTCAGACGGTAGTAAAAAATATCCTGTGATTCAGTCACTTCTTATGTTTTCATATCCCATCAGATTTCAATTCCTCTAGATGACACATTCTAAAGAGAAAATAAAACATATGTATCTAATTTTTAGTTCTGAATCCCCCTGGAATGCCCCTGAAAGCCCCAGGAATCACCTGGAACGCCCCAAAACTCCCTGAAGCTACCTGAAGTATGCCATGAGGCCTCTAGAACACCCTTGGAACGCCCCGAAACCTCCTAAAACACTCCTGAAATATCTTGAAACTCCAAAACTGCTCCTGAAACTCTCTTTAGCCCACTGTAACATCCATGAAACCCATGAAACTCCTTGGAACGCTCATGGATTCCACCTGAAACGTTCCTGAAGCACACTGGAACACCTCTGAAACCCTCTTTGGAACGCCCCTGAAAAACCGAGAATGCCCCTGAAATCACCCGGAATTCCTCCGAAACCCTCTGGTCTGGAACTTTCCTCATACTTCCTCGAACATCCCTGGAACCTCCTGAAATCCCCTGGAACTTTACTGATTCTGAAACCCTGGAACACCTCTAGAAATCCTTGGTACGTTCCTAAAAATCCCTTTGATCTCCTGAAACCCCTTGGAAGACATTGATATCCCATGGAGCCTCAAGGAACGCTCCAAAAACCCAATGGAACACATCTGGAGCCTCCTGAGACCTTCTGGAACACGCATGGAACGCCCCTGAAATCCCATGAAACTCGCTGGAACGCAACTGAACCCCCTGAAATCCTCTGGAACACGCCTGTATTCTCGAAACATTCGGTAATTTGAACTGCTACCGAAATTGAAACAACTGAATTCGGTATTCAGTTTAAGCGTGTATAAAAACAAACGATTTTAAGCTCCAAAAGGTAAAGGTATCTTACCCTGAACTTCTGAAACAATTCTCTGGGGAACATTTTTTTTTTTAGTTTTTATTTATGTGTATTTTAACCTCTGGGGAACACCTAGAAACAGTGGCTTCTCGTAACCTCACTTTTTACCTGTTCAACGAACTCAAAACTTGCATTTGCGGAGAATTCAGGATCATAATCAAATTCATAATAGACGGAAACAGTTATTCTCGTCATTTTCTACCAATTACAAGCCAATTTGTTAAAAAAAAAACAAGAATCTAATCGTTGAACAGGAAGATTTGAGGCTAGGGAATCGCCACTGCCTGGAAAATTCTTGGAACAGTTCCAGTAGCTATCCTTAGAACAACTCGGGAGAATATATGTCAAATTTGTGCTTCCTTCAAAGAGTGAAAACGCTCACAGGAAGCATTGAACTTGTCCGTATCTTAAGAAAAAAAATATTTTTTCGTAGGGATTCCGGAAAGAACTCTGGGAGCAACCCTGGGAAAATCTCTAAAAAAAACAGAATGATCACTGCAATAAATCTTGGGAACAACTACGAGAAAAAGCCTTCGGAAGAACTATGGAAGAAACCTCGGACAAAAAAAAAACTAGAGAAAAATCGGAATGACATCCAGGAAGCCCCAGAAAATAGCCAGAAGGAACCACAAGTCCCGGGAGAAAGGAATCTCCTAGAAGTTAGAAATCTCAGGTGACAAGAGAAATTCGAAGAAAATCTTGAAGAAATATCCCGGAATAAAAACTGCTGTAGAAATCCTGGGAGATAGCTCTGAAAGAAAGTTCTAGAAGAAAGTTTGAAGAAATTACAAAAAGAACAATCTTCTTAGGAACGCTAAGATCAATACAGCTAAACCTTTAAAAAAAATCCTGCAGAAATTCTTAAACAAAGAAATTTTATAAGGAACTCTAGTAGAAATCCCAATAATAACTTCTGTGATAAATCCGAGAGAAATCGTGCGAAAAACTTCTGGGGGAATCCCGGAGTGAACCACCGGAAGAGGAATCACGAGAGAAACTCTAAGAGAAAATGTGCGTTAACACCCTGAGAGAAACTCATAAAGAGTTGTCGTGATAAATCCATCTCTGGGTTAAACGCAGGAGAAACTCCGGGGCAATCTCAGGATGGACTCTGGGAACAATACCGGGAAAGATTCTGAAATAAATTCTAGAAAGAAGTTCTACAGAATCCTAATGGTGAATGTCAGGAAAAACTGGTCGGAATTAAGGACTCCTGGAAGAAGTATCCTTGAGAAGGGATTGGGGATATTTTCGGAACAAGGAATCATTGGGAAGAGGTTGAATGGGGAATCCCGGAAAGAATTATTCAAATCTTGAAAAAATGCCGGTAGGAATTCGGAAACATCTCCACGAGGAATTGAAGACTGAACACTGAGGAAAATGCCGTAAAACAATCGGAAGGAGCGCTGTGAGAATCTCCGAGGATTTTCCAGAGAGAAATTATGACGTAATTTCTTAAGAATCCCTTTATCGGAATCGTCAAATAGTCGGAAACATGTACTTGATTCAGATGATTCTTCTTGATATCCTAGCACGATTTTGCAAAATCCTTCTTGATTTTCAAAGTTAAATAAATCATCGGAAGAAATCATCACCTTCTTCACAAAATTACAAGCTTCCAGCAAAAATCTACAGCATTAGAGAAAAAAATGTTTTGGACCATTCTCTACTACAGATCATGCTCGAAAGAAGTAAACACTACACACTCGAAAACTTATTTTTTATTTGTTGATATAAATGTTGTTAAATCTGTGAACTTTATTAGATATCAAAACACGATGGTTGTCACTAACAATCATAACCTTTTTCATGACAAGAAGCCATGATTGCGTAAGTAACGCGTTTTGCGAAGCAATTTTCATATTCAGAATTAAATTATCATGATGCTTACTCGTTTTATCATGAGTCATGAAATCATAACGCTGAGTGATGAAATAATGAGTCTGATTTTTGTAGACATGACTTCGAGCCATGAATCAAAATAGCGGTTTTTGGCGACGCTAAACTTTACGCAATGCAAGCCCATCCGCAATGTCAATCTCAGTCAAGGCTCAGACAATGAGATATGAAAATGTAGTTTATTTTCATATTTTCTGAATTTAAAACGGTAAACTATCAAAAAAATACTCAAGCGTTTTTTTTTGTGTACAAGATAAAGAGATGGAGCCGAGAATCAAAACTTTCTAGCAACATTGAAAGTTTTCATTTGTTTTCTGATGAAATTATTGATTTGTTCTCGGAAACAGCAAATAAGCATTGTTTTAGGTTAAAATTTAGACAAAACTGCTGGAAAACGGAGCAGCTAAAGATCGTCCAGTACATTACGTTAGCTTGGTCAGTCCTACCTGTCGTTGCCATACCGATTTCTGACAAGCAGCAGGCTTATAACCCACGTGATGCTCTTGAACTTGGATTTGATAAATAAAAAGAAAATCGAGTTAAGTACGGTTCCTTTGAATTCCACTAAGAATTTGCATCCTTTGACAGATACGTATTTCAACCTCAACTGTAAGGTCGTCTTCAGTGTCTTGTACTTGACTCGACTCCTTGAGTCGAGTCCTTGTACTTGAGTCGAGTCAAGTACAAGACACTGAAGACGACCTTACAGTTGAGGTCGAAATACGTATCTGTCAAAGGATGCAAATTCTTAGTGGAATTCAAAGGAACCGTACTTAACTCGATTTTCTTTTTATTTACAGATATTCCCCTAACAAGCCCAGGTTAATCATCATCATTGGATTTGATGTTAAGGTTAAATATCGTATAATACCAACATGGCAGCATGGGTGCTGACTTGAATCCCTACTTACGTTTTCAAGAACACGCATTAAGAAAATATGAATGCGTGTGATGTGGATGATCTGTCTCTTAATGCAAATGAGCAAGGCCAGGATAAACAAATGCAGCGTTGTACGATTAATCGTTCATCAGATTTGTGGCCATGTTTGTGCCTCTAAGGTTTGTTTGCAAAATTGATATGTACATATAGGATTTCTTGATATTTCACTTAAAGCTGCTGAAAGCTGCCTTGAAAACTGAGCCTTCAAACACTCGATAATGTTAACATTTTGTATTAAAAATTTACTAGACATGAATCATAAATAACAATATCAATAATCATAAATCATTCTTCTTCTTCTTCTTTATGGTTCTACGTCCCCACCGGGGCTTGGCCTGCCTCACTTCAACTTAGTGTTCTTTGAGCACTGCCACAGTTATTAATTGAAGGGCTTTTTTGCCTGCCATTGCATGAATCTGAATATTGTGAGGCAGCCACAATGATACACTATGCCCAGGGAGTCGAGAAAATTTTCCCGACCGGAACAGGAATCGAACCTGCCGTCTCCGGATTGGCGATCCATAGCCTTAACCATTAGGCTAACTGGAGACCCCAATCATGAATCATATCATGTTCTTCATACTTGAGTCATATTTGAATTATGCTCATGTTTTCATCGTTGCCGTTCATTACGTTACGACAAAATGAGTCATGATATCATGACATAAAAATAAACAAATTTTTCTTGAAATCGTGATTCATTTTGCCAGTTTTGGCTACCAGATTTTGTTCCCGTGTACAGGTGGAAACCTGTAGTTTTGTACTCCATGGTAGTTCGATTAAACTGGAATAGCTTTAAAATGTCTTAAAGATTGCGAGAAGTATACGTTTCTCGGAAAGTTGTGCAATGTTGTGATTCGTTGCGAAAACTGTTATATTTACAGTTATAGAATTAACGTACTGAGTTTCATGACAGTTTGGACAGTATTTACTATTATTAACTGAGTGATTCCAGACAGACATGTTTCCTTTGGGGGTCAACAACAGTATAATCTTGATACGCGAGCAACCGCGTCACATTTGCATTTATACGTGAAGCACAATATAAACTTATGATTCGCCAAAGAAATAACTCCTGTTTCACAGCCCACTGCATCTGCAGCGGCGCACAGTTTGGTATGAACGCAATTTGCAAATTCAAATTATCCCTCCAACAACTGGAGCCGGTTCCACCACGCGGCAATTACCGGTTTTGGGAACTCTCCATCACGGTTGTTGGTTGATACCCTAGCAGCTAGCGACGACTGCACTATAATTGTATAAATCGCTACCAAACCAATTCGAAAAATGCAGCCACTATGTGCGAAAGGCGCCCACTCTCCGACCGACTGCAGTAGACACTACGTGTTGTAGTAGTTAGTAGAGGAACAATATGTCGGAAAATGTGCTTTGCTCCGCGAGGCCAATGAGCCGCGAGCTCTATCAGTCTGTCTATCGGTCGGACGGTCTGGTTCACACTCTCCTCTCCTCTCGGGTGGCTGTGCTAGAATGAATGTAGTGTATGTACCGAACTAGGTAGGTACCTACCTACTGGGTGCAACATCGCAAAACTTTCACCTTCATACGCGATCATAGCGTTCCTCGCCCGCCGCATTACTAAGCAACGACTGCGATGGCGACGACTACAAAAGTGGTAGTGGAGCAGCTATTAGCGTTGAGGGTGTTTTTCGGACTTTGCCATCGATAGCTTCGTAGTACATGTTCGGTGAAAGGATAATGGCACCTCCGATGCGATGGCGATACACTATGGGAGGAGAGTGGTACACCTGATTTCCTAGCTTTTAGTATTATAAACAACGTGGAAGCTAGTTCACATGGTGTGATATACGTGTTAACATTATTTTGTAACAAAGATTCATTTAATGCTCTGTTACCAAAAAAAAAACATAAATGCTAGACAAGCTTGCCGGGGTACGATCTTCACGAAATCCAGCCAATTTGTATGTTTTGCGGATGACATGGATATTATTGCTAGGACATTTGGAACGGTGGCAGAACAGTACACCCGCCTGAAACGTGAAGCAGCAAAGGTCGGACTGGTGGTGAATGCGGCTAAGACAAAGTACATGCTGGTAGGTGGGACTGAGCGAGACAGGACAAGCCTTGGCAGCAATGTTACGATAGACGGGGATACTTTCGAGGTGGTAGAAGAATTCGTCTACCTTGGTTCCTTGCTAACGGCTGACAATAACGTGAGCCGTGAAATACGAAGGCGCATCATCAGTGGAAGTCGTGCCTATTATGGGCTCCAGAAGAAACTGCGGTCAAAAAAGATTCACCCCCGCACCAAATGTACCATGTACAAGACGTTAATAAGACCGGTGGTTCTCTACGGGCACGAGACGTGGACGATGCTCGAGGAGGACATGCAAGCACTCGGAGTTTTCGAGCGACGGGTGCTAAGGACGATCTTCGGCGGCGTGCAGGAGAACGGTGTGTGGCGGAGAAGGATGAACCACGAGCTCGCTGCACTTTATGGCGAACCCAGCATCCAGAAGGTAGCCAAAGCCGGAAGGATACGGTGGGCAGGGCATGTTGCAAGAATGCCGGCAAGCATGGGAAAACTCATTCGCTCACCCGAATGCCGGCGATGCAAACTAGCAAAAAGAACGCCAACAACCCAATACTGAGTGAGAGCACGGCGCACTAAGAACGAACGCAGCACGAACGGCTCGCCACCGACGCCAACGAAGCGAATCAGGAGAGAAATAAATAGAGAGCGAAATGAATCAGCTTGCATCGGTGTATACGAAAAGAACGTTTGCTCTCTCAACTACCGAGTGGCATTCAGCTGATTGAATCAAAACGCACTCACTGATTCAATTCCCAGTACTGAATGCTTCCACTGAACGCTAAATGAACGTTCCAAAACGAATGCTCTCGCACCCGACTCAGAACGCAAACATTCGTTCAATATTGGTTCGTTCGGCTTCGGCACTCAGATTCGGTAGCGATTCATTCGGCCGCCGTTGCTTGCGTCGCCCGGTGCTCGGCGATTGGAAGGAATGGGCAATGAAAGTAGAAAGGTTTTGCTTGGCTGGGGGAGAAGCACACTCGCATCAGATTGTGCGTGGATGTGAGTGAGGGATACGCAATAAATTAATGATTTTTTTCCCATCCTTGAATGCCGGACAACAACCCTGCAAAGTTGGTGTTTGCTAACCATCCGGTTGGTACAAAAAGGCGTGGAGCGCAGAGAGCACGATGGGCGGACCAGGTGGAGCGTGATCTGGCGAGTGTTGGGCGTGACCGACGTTGGAGAGCTGCAGCTGCAAATCGAGTATTATGGCGGCAAATTGTTGATTCAGTATTATCATGAATTTGATGTTAACTAAATAAATGAATGAATGCTAGACAAGCTTGGAGGATTTTTGATTATCGCTCTGATTTGTATACAGAACGTCCTGAGTTTAATCTCTGGTCTGTCCCTTTCCTCTTGCTTAGTATCTTGCTCTTTCTACAACTCAATATGTTCATGAACTTGCGCAGACGCTGCTGCATGTATGGTCTGCCGTGGGCAAGTGACTCTGTAACCGCATTAAACATCATGCTAAAGATACCATAGCTTTTACTTCATTCTCAGGAAAATTTATCAATTTTCAATAGCATAATCTATACAAAAACTTTATGAAATTTTTCGATTTAAGAAACGCAAAAATGCAAACACCATTCATGCGGTTTAATTTCATTCATAAATTGATCAGTTTGTTATTGCTATTATCTCTAGCAATCCTTTATGGCTTATTCCCTGAGTTTTACCAGGCACTTTTCTTGGAATTTCCCTTAAGGATTGTGGTACATCAGTTCCTCCAGACATTGCTCTTGGAGTTTTCTTTCTGAAGTGCCTCATGTGCATTCTTCGTACATTTTTCACCGAATTTCTTTTGGCGTTCCTCCTGGTATTCTTCCAAGCGTTTCTCTTCGAGGTCATCTGGAGAGTCCTTTTGAAGTTCTTTGAAGTATTTGTTTCAAAGTTTCTCAGAAATTCTCTTCGACATCCCTCTTTTATTTTGTGAGTCTGGAGTTCTTTTACTGGAATTCCATCAAGGAATCTTTCCACACTTAGTCAAGGGATTCAATGTAGAGTTCTTCCACGAAAGCATCCTGAAAGTCTTTTCCAAGGATTGTCTCTGGAGTTGATCCACGTATTCTACGTATTCGCTTCGAAGTTTAGCTAAAAAAAACACTGGTCGGAAGAAGCGGAAGGCGACAAAATGGAGCTGCTGTGTCGTTCTTAAGAAAAACGGAAGTTCTACCAGTCGCGTCTTGTCTACCAGAAGCTCAACGCACTCCACAATGGCTTCGTGCCGCGAGTCGAAATTTGCATGGATATGAATGAGAGCATGTTGATAGACGGACGTGAGATGATCGAAAGGTGAAAGCAGCACTTTGATAAGCACTTCAATGCCGTGGAGAACGTAGGTATGAAACACCTCGGCAACGGAGAAAACGACTACGCCAGTGTAGAAGAGAACCGGCGTTTCAAGGAATGTCAGGGGAATTCAGATGGGTTCTAGGTGGTTTCAGGGGCAATCCAGAGTGTTTTGAAGGATTTCAAGCAAGCTTGCTATTCAATGAAAACATTCGCCAACGAAGAGTTTCACCCTCTTTCGGTTTGCCAAAACAACCTACCGTACGAATTGCACACGATCAGACTCGATGCAAATCAGTATTATTGTTTTTTTTTTCGCCATTAAACAGTTGCATTTCTTGTCATCGCTTTCGATGATGTCGGTGAGCACATCGCCAAGCATAGTCGGCTAGAAACTTTTATTGGTATATGCGAAAGTTGCATCTGTGGACATGTCGAGCCTTCGTGCCGTAGCCTCTACAACCAACCCATTCGATGAGGTTCGGCTGCTCAGGCGCGCGAGTGGCAGCACTGTTAGATGTGTACCAAATCGTATGGGAGTTACATCACGCTCGTTTTGTCACCTCTTTGCATCTGATCATCGATTAGCAGTGCACAGTTCAATCGCAAGCGGTTAGAACATAATTGATAATGGCCCTATATGTGATAATAATGCGTGACAATATTCTGTCGGACAATTTATTCCACGCTAGTATCGTTTACATTGCCGCTAAAAATTTAGCTGCTAAATCTGGGACAATAAATTGTCCGACTGTGTTGGTACCAAACTATCGTAATGTAAACACTTCCCTATCTGCCAATAAAATTGGCATGATGGCATAATTAGCTGACAATTCGTCTAGCAGACCGTTTACATGATGCTAATTGTGTCGGACAATCTAATATCCTTATTATTGTCCACTAGTTTTAGCACCGAATTCAGAAGCTTCTGATTTTATCATGCTAATTTTATTGTCTGCGAAAAAGTGTTTACATTGCGCTAAATTGGCGCCAATACTGCTCGAAAATGAATTATCGCGCTGAATTAGCAAATATGTAAACGGGCCATAAGTTATGATGAGCACTCGTGAGGTAAAAATTTACAGCAGGGGCAGAGGACTTCAGGAGAGTCAGGGACGTTCCAGGTTGTTTCAGGAAGCAAGAGGGTTCGGAATGCTCCCGCGATGACGCAGGGGATTTCAGGCCTTTCAGGAGGTTTCAGAGGTGTTGCAGCGATCTCATGGGGTTTCAAATGCATTCCTGGAACCTTTCGGGGTGTTCCAGGGGGTTGCAAAAACTTTAAGGCGTTTCAAAAGTCTTCAAGGTTGTTTCAAGGGATTTCAGGAGCCCCCAAGGATTCCAGGGGTGTTCCTGGAGTCTTATGTGTGTACAGGGGCGTTCTAGGGTGTCTCAGAGGTGTTCTAGCGATGCTCCAGGGGTATCAGAAGGCCGGCTCCATAGGCACGTTATCCTCCATTTTGGGGATTTGTGCCATCCCGAGCAGAAAAGAATTAGAAAACAATTGCAAGTTTTACTATTCAAAAAGAATTACTGAATGGTAAAATTTGTCATTGGTTTGTTTGAAATAAGTGACAAATGGGCAAAAATAATAACTGACGTTGTTCTATGAAATAGCTGAAGAATGTCAAATTTTGACAATGGCAAACTGCCGTTCTAAGCATATCTGTACCATGTTCAAAAATGTGCAACTGAGAAAACTGCGATTAAAGTTAATAACGTATTTTTCTAAGTGACCAACAAGACAGTACCACAATGGCACACGCAGCCGTATTTCTATTAAAATGGATTATATCTGAAGTGGAATCAGTGAAGTTTCCTTTCTTTAACGCAAATAAAAACATTTCATTTTTGAATAAATACTTCCCAGCGGGACAGTTATGCTGTGAAACACAACGCAATTTTGAAATTTCTACGCTTGCTTTTCGCAGTTTTTGACTGTATTTCTTGTAGTGGGACAGATATGCTTGGAAATGCAACAATGGGACAATATGGCTTGGTATTTTTTTTCGAAATTTCAGAACACACTAAGGACTTTTACAAGTTTACATAAAAGTACACATACAATTATACTGATAGAAGGAAAAAAGTGAAAAATGCTGAAAATCAACATGGGACAGATATGCTTAGAACGGCAGCAAACCAAGCACAAAAAAAATTAAGGTTGAGAATTGCAAAATATACCATTATTGAGTTATTGAAAACAGAACAATATCAAAATTAGTTATTCGCCTGACAACTAAAAATACGATCAAAAGTTACCGTTAGAATAACCAAAATTTTGTCATTTTGTTGTTCTTGATAAGTTCCAAACTGCGATGGTTCATCAAACTCGTAACAGGTCAACAATATCTCACCAATTGCAAAATTTGTTATGATAGCAAAATAAGACATTCAGTAGTTTTTCTTCCAAATTTGATAAATGACAAGCGAACGGCATATTTTGATATGATATCATATCATGCTATTCACATGTTGTTTTAAGCTCTTTATGAAGAACTCATGAATGACAAAATTGGGGTCAAATTGATCTCTGGTCGAAATATAGTAGTATAGTTTGTATGCATACTTAGGGTGGGGCGGGGCAAGATGGGTCACCTAAGGATGGACCACCATAACTTTGTAAATACAAATCGTATTGGTTTGTATTCGTTCGCTACTCTTTATTACACTAGTTAGCTATGTTAAAACTCGATAAAAAGTTCAATAAATACAAAATATGATATTAAACAAGCAGTTTTAAAAAGTGATCGATTTTGCGCCGTGAAAAAAGTGCGGGGCAAGATGGGTCACCTTTTAAGTAATTCACATTTTCTCAACGAAAAACGTCAAAATATAAGATTTGTTCCGCATGCATATACGCTCCATATCCATACTGAGTAAACAAGAGCTACTAGTAAACATTTTATAAATTTATTTGGAATATAAAAAACTTTACGATTTGAGTGATCCTAAGGCGACTTGGAAATCGATGTTTTCACTAAAAAATTATCATAATTTTATGTTATAATTTTGAGCGTTCATTCCGCTTGATTGAAGTCATTTATGAGATAGTCTTGTAATAAAAAATAATTATCTTTTGAATGCTCCAAAAATATGTTCAAAATTGAAGGTGACCCATCTTGCCCCGCGGCCGTTTATATGGAGATTATATGGAATGTATCGCATAAGAAAAATGGCTAAAAAACATTTTATTTCCAATGAGAGTGAATAATTTTTCAATCAATGCCCCAAACTTTTGTATATTCATGCTGGTCATCTAACAAAATTATTAACATAATCAAAACATAAGTAATGCGCCCAAAAATGGCACTGACCCATCTTGCCCCGCGACCCATCTTGCCCTGCCCCACCCTACAAGTATCGTGCAGTAGTAATCAAATACGATACGATATGTGTAAGTTAACTTTTTGAATAATGATTCGTCTTAATAAGTGATCAATTCTGACCTTGTTTTGCGGTACCTGAAATCACATGAAACATCTTGATATGTCTTGAAACATCTCGGCAAAGACCTTAAACGCCACTGAAACTTCCCGGAAATGTTCTGAAACGCCTTGCAACCTCACTGAAACATCCCAGAAACCACTTTAAAAGGTTTCTGGTATCTCCGCGGAACCCACTATGAAACCCCATTGAAACCGCCCTGAGATCCCATGAAACCATTCAAAACCACATAAAACACCTTGCAACGCCTTGATAACCCTGTTTAAACCTTTTGCCACTCTCATGGAAGCCCACAGAAATTCCTCGAAAACTTCTCAGATGCCGCTTGAAACGCTTTGAAACATCTTGATACGTCTTGATCTTAAAAGTCCACTAAAACATCCCTGACACGTCCGGAAAGCACCCGAAATCTCCTAAAGCGCCATGTTGAAATGAAATGATACCCCTTGAAATTTCATTGGAAGACCCCTAAAATCCTATAAATGTCATGAAACGCCTGTCCAAAAATTCGCGAATTACCATTGTGTTCCGGTTAAAGATTTCCAAGAGCTCAGCTCCATGACAGTTAAGATGACCAAGAATATCCCAAAAATATGAAGTAATACCAATTTATCTCTACAAATGTCCACTAAGCATGGTTGATTAAGTAGCATTACATTGAAAATAACTCGTAAAAATATCCTGTTTATGGTTGATCATCAATGTTTCAGTTTGTAGCTAATGCAACTACTGTAACGGCTGTAGATGCTAAGGACTGAATTCCTGCAGTGCACAATCTTAACGAGCCAAGCTGTTCCAAACAAGGTATATCTATTACATTTCAATGTGTATAATCAATTGATTAGTTATTTTCGTTATGCACACTGTTCGATAAATTATCAATATGCTTATCACTCAAAATCAGTCAACAATGAGGTCATTTAAATTTTACTCTGTTGACGAACGAAAAGACAAACCTTTCCTAATTGAAACGACCAATGAACGGACGTGTTTTCCTGCATGTCATAATATATTACCGTGGAGCCCCGCTAATCTGGACCAGGCGAGTGGTGAAGTTTGAGCACAGCAATCGACGGGCGTTTTTTTCTCTTTCAAAGAAAAACTACTGTATGCAGATAAATACTAATGTTGTTCCAATGAACTTTCAATCTTTTGTGCAATCCACAATTTATTACAGTAAAACCTCCATGAGTCGATATTGAAGGGACCATCGACTCAAGGAAATATCGAGTAGTGGAACTAAAATCCTTTGGGAAGCTTTTTTGGGGGACCATCATAGTAACCCAGAAATTATTTTTCAGTATGGAAAAAATTACCTCCATGAGTCGATATCGAGTCAAGGAACATCGACTCATGGAGGTGCGACTGTAATTTTATGTTGTCTGAATGACATTACTATTCCTGAAATGTATTTTCTTCATATAATTTAACATATGGAAGTAACAGAGTTTATAACCTTTTTTATTAATGACATTTTTAGCCCTAGGCTGAGTTCATGTTTTTCGAAGTTATTGCTCAAAGCAAGCAAATCACAAGGGTTGCACGGTGTTTTATAATCACACAATGTCGTCCGTTTAGTCAATGTTGTTCGAACTCTCACTTCCCTCATAGGTAGAGAGGAGGAGAGCTTATCTAATCGCGTGCTAGTAAATACGAGAATGTAAAATCGCGGCCCCAGCAGCTGAGGACAGCCGACGAGGACAACAACCACTCAACACCGCTAGGAGCGGACGGAGTTAGATTTTGTTTTGCGCCCGTGTGGTTGAAAGTGCAAAACACACTTCCTTCTTCCTCTTTCTGAGCGCAACATCTCTCTTGGTCGGCGGTCATAACATATACACAGTATCACCTTTCACCCGAGCGGAACGTCAACAACGAACGATGGAATCGCTGAGTTTGCGATTATTAGCGATATTTAGCGGAGCAGTCAAATGTCGAACCGGGCGGCGATGCATGCTTTCTAATTATCTGCGGTTCGTTTGGTACTGTGGTGGTAAGTAGATCGATGGAACTGCAAATTTGAAAAATTGCGTCGTATACAGCTGTTGTTGTTGATCGCTGTTATTTTTAATCTCGGGAAGATTATTCTTACTTCGATGTAGAGGCTAGTGACATAATCAGTTAGTCAAATAGTTGATTAGGACTGACATGCTGCTTTTATGTAATACTGTAACTTTTATTAGCAAATTGTTATTCTAGTATTTTTGAGCATGAGCATGTCGAAAGCCCTGACTATTTTTAAACGAAATCAAGTCGAAATCCCAGATTCGTATTTCATTAAAAAAAATCTTTAAAATGCATGCAATGTAGACTCGAAAATGGCATGTATTGGTCCATTAGTAAAATAGGAAAAAGCATGGAACGAGCTCACCAATATATAGTAAAATATCGTTGTTTTACAAAAAAAGTAAAAACAAACTAAATTTCATGATTTTTTTTATCTTTCACTCAATAAACTTTAAAATCTATGCATTGTATATAAGAATTACGTTTTCCTCGATTTGTAAAATAGAATAAAAACATGGAACGAGCTCACCAACCTGTGAATCGTCGTCGTAGTTTTCAAAAGAACTAAAACCTTACTAAATAATTTCAAGCTTGCCATTGTATGACGGAAATTACTTGGAAATGGTAATGTTTGCATACATTTAGGCGAATAACAATGTACCCAGTTCATATCTGCACATTTGTAAGGTTCATAGAAGGGTGAATAAATAGACGCTATAATGTTCTGAAAAATTTCAAAGCGTGACGGAAGGACAGACAACTCTGGGATTTTATATACATGTTTTTTTTCACTTACCGGTGTCAACAGTTGCGGGGTGGCCGTTGGCGACGAGATGTTGGTGGTGAACTTGATCCCGGAACCGAGATCGAAATCACAGATCTTGATCGGGCAGAGCTTGTCCGGGTACACGCACAGGATGTTCTCCGGCTTCAGGTCCCGGTGGGCGATGCCCTTCTTGTGCAGAAAGTCCAGCCCGGACGCGATCTGCTTGATGATCAGCGCAGCGTCGTACTCGGAGAAGCACACGTTCTCCTGGATGCGGGCCAGCAGCGGTCCGCCATTTATCTTCTCAAACACTAGGTAAAATTTTTCCTCGTCCTCGAAAAATTCCAATAGCTGCAAGATATTTGCGTGGCCCTGGCAATGGTGGAAGGTTTCGACCTCGCGAAAGACGCGGGCCCGCGCGTGGCCAGGAATCTTGTCGATGATCTTCACCGCGTACTCCAGCTCCGTGTAGATGTTGACGCAGGTTTGCACCGAAGCGTACGCGCCCTCGCCCAGCACCTCACCGGTCAACTTGTACAACTCTGTTTGGGGGGAGAAGAGAGAGACGAGAAAGGGAGATAATGAGTTAACTGTTCAATTGCCCTAAAGAATCATGAGAAATGGCAACCCGTCGAATTTTTTGGAAGTTTCAAATTGAAACCAGGTCTCGGAGTGTTTGGGAACTGTCTGTCTCCAGGAATTCTTCCAGAAGTTCGTTCTGTAATTTCCTCAGGAATTTCTCCAAGGATTCCTTTAGAGATTACTTCAGAAATGCCTACTGTGATTTGTGGTAGTTTTCCTCCAGAAGTTCCTGCAGGAACACCAACTGGGATTCCCCCAGGAAGTCCTGTAGGAATTTCTCCTGAGATTCTAGGAATTCCTTCTGCAATTCCTGCTAAAAATTCTCCTGCAATCCTGAATTCTCGCTGGGATCCAGGAATACCTCCAGGAATGGCTCATGTTTAAATGCTGGGAAAAATCCCAGCAATTTACTCCAGAAATTCCTCATGGGATTTCTGCTATGTACAGGGCTGGTAGCGATCAGGTGGCAAAATAATAGTGACTTTAGTGACCAAAATAAGCCAAAAAGTGACCAAATAGTGACACTATTCAGTCACTATTTGGTCACTTTTTGGCTAGAAAATTGAGTTTCTATGTTGAACTTTCGATCAATTTACGAATTCCCAAGAAAATCAATGCCTAACTTTAAACTTCCAGAGTTTGTGCTCATGAATACTTTATTGTTTAATTTTTTTTTTGTTTTGGAAAGTGTTCAATTAAGGAAGCCTCAACTATATTTTTTGCTATTTTCGAAAGTTTTGATAACTGATTGTTGATGACAATAAAAATATCAACTTATCGTACTTCATCACACAAGAAAATATGGTTTTAATTTGTTTGCACGTTTGCAGACATTGCATTGGGAACTCTTTAAGTTCAATACTGTTTCTTGTTTCGATGATGTATACTACTGATTAATATAATATGCAAGGATGTTTTCGATCACCTGGCAATCATTTGACTGATTTGTCTATATCTCAGTTCAGAAGCCTAATATTGAAATGAGGTGTTCGGCAAACTTGTTTTTCCTTCAATTATTACCAAGAACGTCATATCCTTACTCTTATATTTACGGCGTAAAAATGTTAGTATGAGTAGGTGTTACTAGCGCTCTCACGCCGTGTATATGAGAGTTAGTCCTTGGTGATAATTGTAGGAAAAACACTTATCTACAAGTTTCCCGAACACCTCATTTTAATATTAGGCTTCTGAACTGAGCTATGGATAAATGAGTCAAATGATTGCCAGGTGATCGAATACATCCTTGGATGAATACTAGCCGAGCGACCGAAACTTCGAAACCCCTGTTATTTTCAAGGAATTTTATTTTACACCGAAATACCATGTAATTGGCATAATTTGAAGCGCACACCTGGGTGAATCTGTTGTTAATTTTATTTTACTGTGGACGAATTCTAACACACACGTTCTTACAATAAATATTGTGCCATTGCCTACCAGTACGAAAATTTCATTTTCTTCGAAGAACAAATACAAAAAATATAGATTCCCGAGACAAATATACGACCACAACTTTCTGAAGGATTGACCAAATCAAATTAAAATTTCATACAATATTCCTACATACATAGATAATATTACAACAATGTTTCATTGCAACCTGTTTAGTATTTCTGTTTCTAAGAAATATATGTTTTCATAACTCTTTGTTTGTACAAGATTCCCAAATTCTAATTCTTTTCACTTCTGGAAAACTTTCCCAGAAACTGGATTTCTGAAAAAAAAACTGTTGAATCGATTTCTCGAAAACGCAGTTGAAAAACTGATCTATATTTTATGAAAATAATTACAGAAGTTGAGCAAATTTTGCGAAAGAAACTTTGGCAGGTTTCTTGTTGAAACTCACCATCGCATATTGGATGACATTTTGATAAAATTAGATTCCAAGAAAAGCTCCAGAGATAAATGAAAGATTCATGAAAAAAATATTTGAAGAATTATGAATATTTTCATCAGAAGTAAATAAACATCATTATAAACTTTTTCGGATTTCAGTAAAAAAAAAATGATGATCAAATGATGTCACTACTACCTCCAATAGTTTCATCAGAAATTCATCTCGCATTTGTAACATAAATAGCTCTGCAATCTACTGAAAAAACAATGAAAAAAAAAGAATCTTTTCTTTACCTACTATAAAAGTTCTTGAGCTGTAAATTTCCGATTTATCCAAGATTAACTGATACAGGGGAATACAATGCACTGCCCAATCAACACACGATCGCATATGATGTTGAATAGGATGCTAAAGCTGGGGATGTGCTATCGTATTCCGATCTGCTGAACTCCATCCAAACATCTAATTCTTAACAGTTTGAAATAATGCGAAGATACAGGGTGATATAATTAAACTGAAATTTTAAATGAAAATACTTAAGAAACATTGCAATGTTATTATTGAAAAAGTATAATATTTCAGAAATTCATCTATGATCATAGCCACACATTCATTTTTACTTCTTCGGAATACGAGAAAACTGTAGCTAAAGTTTGCATTAACCCTCCTTTAGGTATTTCGATCCAAACCGTATATATATGTACTACGTCAGCGAGCTGCTTCCAACGTGATGAAGGTTAATAAAGACAAGAACAATAATAGTGTGATAAGCGGCGCACCCGATTTTTTTTTAAGGATAAGGTTTCTGAGAAAAATTTGTTCATTAATTTTGACAATAAATGTTATTCAATGTAGTCAGATTAACGAGAATAGTGACTTTAGTGACCAATTTACTGAAAAAAGTGACTTTAGTGACTTTTTCATGCAAATAGTGACTTTTTAGTGACCGACTCAAAAATAGTGACCAAATCACTAAAAAGTGACTCGCTACCAGGCCTGTATGTAGTAATCTTGGGGAATTGCCAGCAAGAATTTCAGCTGGAAGTCCTCAGGGAAGGCCTGCCAGAATTACTACCATCCGATTGGTAGGGGTTCCTCCAAGAATTACTCCTAAAATTCGAAAATTTTCGCAGATTTCTCCAGCAAGAATCCCTGCTGTGATTGCTTAAGCAATAACTCCTGTGATTCCTGCTAGTATTCTTCCTGCAATGTATGCAAGAACTCTCGCCTCCTATGATTTATGATAGTATTGCCAGAAGAATCCTCCCGAAGTACCTGCAAGAATTTCTGAAGAATTTTCTCCCGAAATGGCAGGGGTTCCTTTAGGAATGAAGGATGGGAATCATCCAGGAATTTTTCTTGTTATTGCTGCAAGCACAGACAACAGACGTTTATGCTAGCATATGAAATTTGTGTATACCCTCACAACCGTCATTTCAATAAGGAAATCTAACTGGCAACCCTTTAGAGCTAGCGCAACGATCGCATTCATAGCGCTTGAATGCAAATGACAAACGCAAGTAGTCCCTGTCAGATAACAATCACTCATGGTGTCTACTCTACTCATAACACAAAATAATTTCCCTGAGTTCTCCAAGTTTTTTCATAAGGGAATTTTAAAAGTTTTTGTTCAAAAAATGGCCCAAATTAAAAAAATCACCAAACAAGATATACAAAAATGTCTTAAAAATTAGTGAAAAAATAAGAAAAATACGTAAGGTTTATTATATAAGAAATTCTACCAAAAATTCTAGAGGAAATCCCGCGACAACTTCTTCGATATATCCTGAGAGAAACTCTCAGGATAAATCTTGGCAGAAATCTTGGCAAGAATATGGGACAACTACGCTGCGCACGGAAGTGTGGGAGCAATATCGGGAAAGCCTCTAAAAAAGTTCTGAAAAGAAATTTTGTAGGATCCCCGTGAAAAACTAGTACCATTCTTCCAGCTGTAATTCCTGGAGGAAGGCCAAGAGGAGTTCCAGAAGGAAGTCCATGAGAAAGTAAAGTTCTGAAGGAATCCCGGTTGAAAATCTCTGGGAGAATTCCAAGATGAGTCCTTGGAGGAATCCCTGGTAGAATTATCGAAAGAATTTCTGAATAAACCCTAGGAATACTGTGCAAACAGAAGTATTCCTACCAGAATGGCAAGATAATTTTTTAGAAGCATTCCTGTATGTATGCATCATAGTAAAAATATCTGGAGGAATCCTAGGATGAACTGCTGGAAGAATCACAGGAGGGATTGCTTATCGATCCCAGCTGGAATTCCGGGAGGAAGGCCAAGAAGAGTTCCTGGAGTACCTGGATAAAATCTTTAGGGGAATTCCTGGAGAAATAACCTAAAGAGCTTCTGGAAAAACTTTAGGAAGATTTTCTTAAATGATCTTAGCAAAAATGCCTAGAGTATTTCACTCCATTCCGGGTGGTATCATAATAAGAATTTCTAGGGGGGAATTTCTGTAAGAATCTCCATAATGAACTCCTGCAAGAATCCAAAGAAAACTTCCTTGGATAAATACCTGAAGGAATCTCTTAAGGAATACCTAGAGAAATCCCTTGAAGAATTGGTTAAGGTATCCTGGAGGAATCCATGGAGGAGCCCTTGAGGGTATCATAGAAAGAATTTCAGTAGAACACCCAGGAAGATTTTCCGGAAGAATTCCAACAAGAATGTCAGGAGTAAACCCTAGATTAAATTCATGGAGCTACCAAAGCTAGAATTTCTGAAGGATTCCTTGTAAGAACTGCTCCAGAAGAATACCGGTAAGACTTCATGGAAACAGGAATCCGGAAGAATCTCTGGGAGGACTTTAGAAACGAATACCAAGAAAGACAACGTGGTAAAAAAATCTGAAGAAGTCTTGTAAAAAATCCTGGGAGGCATTCCAAAAGGTATTTCTGAATAAGTTCCAGAACAAACCCTGACGAAATTTCTAGAAAAAATCCTTGAAGTGGAATTTCTAAATGCACACACTAACGCTACTCTTCAACAACTTTTTTATTCTTACCTACAATAATGTAGTAAACTCGTTTGACTCTACTTCTGAGCTGATCAACAAGAACATTACACTATTTTTGCCCACGGAGAAACATCTGTTATCTGTGCTGCAAGTATTCTTCCAGCAATGCTTGCAGGAATTTCTCCAGGAATGCCTCCTTGAAGAATCAGGGCTTTTTCCTGTAATTCCTGCCAGTACTTCAACAGGAATGCTGACAGGAATTACAGCTGGGATTACTCCCAGGAGTTCTTGCTTTAATTCCTCCATCAGTGCCCTTTGACATGTCTCCAGAAATTAATGCAGAGGATACTTCAGGAATTCCTTCTGTGATTTGTGCTAGTATTTCTTCTACAATGCCTACAGGATTTCCATCTGAGATTCCTCCGACAATACATGCTGAAGGTCCTCCAGGAGTCCCTGCTGGGATTCTCCCTGAAATGCTTGCTGGTATTCCTACAAGATTTTGTGCAGGGTTTTCCTCAGGAATGCTTCCTGGGATTCCTACACAAATTCCTTCAGATAGTCCATCAAGAAATTTACAACAAAATCCTTCAGGGATTTCTCCAAGAATTCCTCCTGTGATTCCTGCTAAAATTTCTCCTGCAAGCGCATCTGCTGGGGCTCCTCAAGGAATTACTCCTGAGATTTCTGCTAGTATTTCTTCTGCAATGCATGCAAGAATTCTCGCCTCCATGAATAATACCTCCTGTGATTTCTGCTAGCATTCCACCAGAAATGCCAGCAGGAACTCGTGGGAGGGATTTGAGAAATTTTCCCACTGAGTTTTTCGAATATTCTTTGAGATATTTTTGCATGTCGCTTGAATAATCTCGGACAGGACTTCGTTATCCAGTTTATAACAAGTTTGATTTTTATTTAAATAACATTGGCGTAATGCATTTGTAGGGTTCCATTTTATATTGGTTTTGTTACCGACACTCACCTTGAAAGCACGTAGATTGCAACGATGAACTGGTACGTTTCTTCCTGCGACGCTTGCGCGAGCCTTCCTTCTGCATCTCGATCGCTTTCTGGCGTTCCTCTTCGTTCATGGGAGGATGCTCCTCGTCATTGCCCGAGATCTCCTCGCTGCCGTACCGGACCACCTGGGTGTTTCGCAAATCTGCAATTGATATTGAGAGGAAGATGGAAGATATAGTTAGTTACATATTACTGTTGAAAAGCAGACAACAATAACAATCAATTATTGTGTCTGCATGATAAACTAGGTAAATAAGATGATATAGATCCGAATGAGACGGTTTCATACACCAATTGTACTGGATATCGTTTTCTAATTATTCGTGTTATCATGAAAATGAAAGATTATAAATCGAACATAAAACAAATCATATTGATGATATCAGTTATAATTTTCGGAGTTCGTATGATGCCTCCGAATGAGTTGATAAGTATTGTTGGCATTTGAAAATGCCATTTTTTCCATTAAAAAGTATCGAATGATTCCTGGTATAGTCACTTTATGGTAAATATAATAATACAATTAATAATAAAAACGAGGTTGAAACAATTCAGCGAGTTTGCTAATCAAGTGTGTATCGTTGGTTACCTTCGTAGTGTTTTTTTTATGTTATCACAAACTATTAATGTTTTATTCAATCTCGAATTACCATAAGAGTAACGATACCTCAAATGATGATGAAATGAAATGATGATCGGATGATCATGGTTAAGATACAATATATTGCAATACATATTGTATCTTAACCATGATCATCCGATCATCGAATTATAATAACAAGTATAACTACAATATAACTATCATTCTAAGAATCAACAACATCGTATGATGTGAACGATATTATGTACTGCATGTTTCTATAGTGTACTAATTAAACTGAAAAAAATCTATAGAAAGCCGAAAACAACAAATAAATCTCCAGAGCTGAAGTCAATGGAGATTTGCATATTAAATCGGTCGCTATTTGCTCATAATGACGCATTCCAGCACACCTTTCCGCATGTGAAATAATACCAGGGATAATAGCTATGAAAAGAAGCCAATCGAAACCCATTCTCGAAGCATTTCTTCCCCTCGCTGAAAAAGCCAGCAATAAGGCGAAAACATCAAAAACCCAACAAAAAACATTCCACACTCCCCACGGATTCAACCACCATCAGGCAAACGGCCAACAACAAGAAAAAGAAAGGCAAACCTTATTGCGTCGTGTTAAACTTTGGATAACAATATTTTTGTTTTTGTTGGTTCTCTCTTTTGGGGCGAAGAAGAAAAATCTAGAGGAAAAAGCATGCCGTCGTCCAAGCCATGTGTATTTGTGCAGTAGCACACCCTTGAAAGAAGTAACCACTAACACTACCGTTGCGGGCACATCCGATGGCAACTAGCGCAGCACGCATACACTCACTGACGCAATCTCGTTCCAATCTGCTGACTGACACGGAACGGTGGGGAAGTGAGGGTCGAATGAACGTTACGTGCTCGAACATGTTTTAACAAATGAATTTTATGTCATAACCAGAACCTGAATAAAACGATATTTTAGAAAAACCATACAGGTTATCATTATCGAATAATTTAAACTACAAGAAACTGGATTATAAAGCTACGATACAACGAATCATATTGATGATAGCAGTTATCATTTCCAGAGCTTTAACGATAGACTGTATGTGTTATGTATCGTTACAATTCAAAACCTTTTTTTGGGAAAAAAATGTTGACAACGATTCGCACTACAATCGTTAGTCAACTTCATAATACAGTAAGTGAATAAAAAAATATATATAGTTCTTTACCAATTTTGGTAACATGAGATGAAATTTACGTTTATCGGTAAAAAAAAATGTGGGTTCTTTATTTTTATGCATCTTTTTGGCTAACGGCTGTTGTCAAAATCGATAAGAAAAACGGGTATTGCCAAAATCGGGAGTAGACAAAAAAGGGTGTTGCTAAATTCCGTAAGAAACTTATTTCACCGATTCTTCTTTCTTTTTAGATATTTTGATAGACAAAATGTTAATATTATAGGCTCAGTGTACCAGTTATTGCTATAGTACTTCAAATTCGCCATAGTTGTATATCAACCTTTGAAGATACAAATCAACAAGAAAAATTCATGAACAACAGATTACGATTACAAAAGATGATTGCAATCATTCAAACTTCACAATTTGCTTAAAATTATGATAGAAATAAATCATTTTCCTTAACTTTTCGACCTCCTTGCACCCAATTTCGCTATAGTGTACCAGTTATGGCAAATCCCATAAGGAATGCATGTAAATAGTGCGAAGTGGAACCCAAATTAACAAATGTGTCCATAACTGGTACAGGGCCAGGGTTCCTATCATTGGCACACGCCGTAATAAATACTAAAAGTATTTTTTTTTCTCGGTTTTTATTTTTTTTCTGTTAAGTATGAAAAGTAATCGGCACGGTAAAGGCTGGGTATGCTGCGCAATTCAGATCCCGTTGTGATCCACTAGCCTCTGCCCAGCAACTCCTATCCCTACCTCCACGCGGTACCGGCCGGAAACTATGAGCAACCTTAGGGAAGATCGGGTAACCAACCCCGGTGGGAACTTTGGTCGTAGGCTGACAGGGAAGGGGGGGGTTTGCTTCGGTAAACCTGAGCGTCTGTTCTCCAGGAGGAGCGGCTCACAACAGCGTCTGATCCCCATGTTAGGGGCGGCTGATATACGTCCGAGTGCCAGGGAAGGACTCTAAGCTCAACTGTGCACTATGGTCCTCCGGAAAGTAGGGGGTTGGTGTCAGGCCCTACGAGCCAGCCGTAAAAAACCATTGTAACGGAAAATCAGCAACAGAATAATACGAACCGAGACCAACGGCAACGACCCCAGCGAACGAAAAGGACTTGCGATTGGAAACTCGGTTCGTGGAACTGCCGATCTCTCAACTTCATTGGGAGCACCCGCATACTCGCCGATCTACTGAAGGACCGCGGGTTCGGCATCGTAGCGCTGCAGGAGGTGTGTTGGACAGGATCCATGGTGCGAACGTTTAGAGGTAATCATACCATTTACCAGAGCTGCGGCAACACACGCGAGCTGGGAACAGCTTTCATCGTGATGGGTGATATGCAGAGGCGCGTGATCGGTTGGTGGCCGATCGACGAAAGAATGTGCAGGTTGAGGATCAAAGGCCGATTCTTCAACTTCAGCATAATAAACGTGCACAGCCCACACTCCGGAAGTATGTACTGATGATGACAAGGACGCATTTTACGCGCAGCTCGAACGTGAGTACGATCGCTGCCCAAGCCACGACGTCAAGATCATCATAGGAGATTTGAACGCTCAGGTAGGCCAGGAGGAGGAATTCAGACCGACGATTGGTAAGTTCAGCGCCCACCAGCAGACGAACGAAAACGGCCTACGACTCATTGATTTCGCCGCCTCCAAAAATATGGCCATACGTAGCACCTTTTTCCAACACAGCCTCCCTTATCGTTACACCTGGAGATCACCACAGCAGACGGAATCTCAAATCGACCACGTTCTGATTGACGGACGGCACTTCTCCGACATTATCGACGTCAGGACCTATCGTGGCGCCAACATCGACTCCGACCACTATCTGGTGATGGTCAAACTGCGCCCAAAACTCTCCGTCATCAACAATGTACGGTACCGGCGACCGCCACGGTACAACCTAGAGCGACTGAAGCAACCGGATGTCGCCTCAGCATACGCGCAGAATCTCGAAGCCGCGTTGCCAGACGAGGGCGAGCTCGATGAGGCCCCTCTAGAGGACTGCTGGAGTACAGTGAAAGCAGCCATCAACGACGCAGCCGAGAGCACCATCGGATACGTGGAACGGAATCGACGGAACGAATGGTTCGACGAAGAGTGCAGAACGGTTTTGGAGGAGAAGAATGCAGCGAGGGCGGTAATGCTGCAGCAAGGGACTCGACAGAACGTGGAACGTTATAAACAGAAGCGGAAACAGCAGACCCGCCTCTTTCGGGAGAAAAAGCGCCGCCTGGAAGAAGCGGAGTGTGAAGAAATGGAACTGCTGTGCCGTTCCCAAGAAACACGGAAGTTCTATCAGAAGCTCAACGCATCCCGCAACGGCTTCGTGCCGCGAGCCGAAATCTGCAGGGATAAAGACGGAGGCCTCTTGACGGACGGACGTGAGGTGATCGAAAGGTGGAAGCAGCACTTCGATCAGCACCTGAACGGCGTGGAGAACGTAGGCGCGGGAGCCCACGGCAATGGAGGAAACGACGACGCCAGTGCAGCGGAGGACGGAAACGAACCAACTCCCACGCTGAGGGAAGTTAAGGATGCCATTCACCAGCTCAAAACCAACAAAGCAGCTGGTAAGGATGGTATCGCAGCTGAACTCATCAAGATGGGCCCAGAAAAGTTGGCCACCTGTTTGCATCGGCTGATAGTCAGGATCTGGGAAACCGAACAGCTACCGGAGGAGTGGAAGGAAGGGGTAATCTGCCCCATTCACAAGAAAGGCGACCATTTGGAATGTGAGAACTTCAGGGCGATCACTATTTTGAATGCTGCCTACAAAGTGCTATCCCAGATCATCTTCCGTCGCCTGTCACCTAAAACAAATGAGTTCGTGGGAAGTTATCAAGCCGGCTTCATCGACGGCCGGTCGACAACGGACCAGATCTTTACCGTACGGCAAATCCTCCAGAAATGCCGTGAATACCAGGTCCCAACGCATCACCTGTTCATCGACTTCAAAGCGGCATACGACAGTATCGACCGCGCAGAGCTATGGAGAATCATGGACGAAAACGGCTTTCCTGGGAAGCTGACTAGACTGATTAAAGCAACGATGGACGGTGTGCAAAACTGCGTAAGGGTTTCGGGTGAACTATCCAGTTCATTTGAATCTCGCCGGGGACTGAGACAAGGTGATGGACTCTCATGCCTACTCTTCAACATCGCTCTGGAAGGTGTGATGCGACGAGCCGGGCTCAACAGCCGAGGAACGATTTTCACAAAATCCGGTCAATTTGTGTGCTTTGCGGACGACATGGACATTATTGCAAGAACATTTGGAACGGTGGCAGAGTTGTACACCCGCCTGAAACGCGAAGCAGCAAAGGTCGGACTGGTGGTGAATGCCTCAAAAACAAAGTACATGCTGGTAGGCGGAACCGAAAATGACCCGATCCGTCTGGGTAGTAATGTTACGATAGACGGGGATACTTTCGAGGTGGTGGAGGAATTCGTCTACCTCGGATCCTTACTAACGGCTGACAACAACGTGAGCCGTGAAATTCGGAGGCGCATCATCAGCGGAAGTCGGGCCTACTACGGGCTCCAGAAGGAACTGCGGTCGAAAAAGATTCATCCACGCACCAAATGCACCATGTACAAAACGCTAATAAGACCGGTAATCCTCTACGGGCACGAGACATGGACCATGCTCGAGGAGGACCTGCAAGCACTCGGAGTTTTCGAGCGACGCGTGCTAAGGACGATCTTCGGCGGCGTGCAGGAGAACGGTGTGTGGCGGAGAAGAATGAACCACGAGCTCGCTGCACTTTACGGCGAACCCAGCATCCAGAAGGTGGCCAAAGCCGGAAGGATACGGTGGGCAGGGCATGTTGCAAGAATGCCGGACAACAACCCTGCAAAGCTGGTGTTTGCAACTGATCCGGTTGGCACAAGAAGGCGTGGAGCGCAGAGAGCACGATGGGCGGACCAGGTGGAACGTGACTTGGCGAGCATTGGGCGCGACCGAGGATGGAGAGCGGCAGCCACGAACCGTGTATTATGGAGAAATATTGTTGATTCAGTTTTATCTTGAATTTGATGTAATACTAAATAAATGAATGATGAATGAAAAGTAATCAATCATTTGACATATAGTTGACATTCGTCGGTCTTCTTTTTGTTTTTGTAGAATTAGTTTTTCTTAGGTGGTGCGATAACTGGTACAGGCACCCTACCAGAATTATAACAAAAACAGTTGTAAAAAAATAAAATGTGAGCTGATCATCTCTATATCAAAATTATAACAAACTCAGTTACGAGTTTTGCAATCGTAGTCTTTAAGTTCTCAAATGGCGTACAATTTGGAACGCAATGTCACCGCTAATTGATGGTACTGTATGCCTTTCACATTCTGCTTTTTGACATGGGTGACATCTCATTATTCTGACGTCCTCGGCTTTCGTGTCTTCAACGAAGTTGTCGAGAACTCATATGGCTCTCAAGTTGTGGGAATTTGTGTACATAGTTAAACCGCATCGTGGTGCTAGCGTGCATTCTAAATACATGTGCATGTCCTCTAAAGGCTCTATATTTGTTATGTAAGGCAGTAGAATACTTTCACAGGTTGATTCTGGAGACTTTTAAGAAGTAATGTTTGTATGTAGTTCATTTCACTTGTGTTCCTCCAGCGACAGAGAGAATGTTTTCGCGACGATTCCTGCTTATAATTGTCACTAATGATCCTCCATGTTAACAGTCAGGCATTTCTCCAGGAGTCCGAAAATGAATTTCCCGAGGAGTTCTTCCAGAAATTTCGCTTGCAATTCGTCCAGAGATTCTTTCAGCAATTCCTCCAATATAATTTTGAAAAAGTCCATCAAGAAGTTCTAGAAAGTTTTCTTCAGAAAGGCTTCCGACGATTCTCACCGGAAATGTTCCAAAAATGGCAATTCCTCCAAGGATTGCATCACACAGTGATCCAGATTTCAAAATACCTGGAACAAATGATAAAATCGTGGTAGGGTATCGCGACACTTGGGCGGTGCCTTCTATATTCGTCTGTTTTGCACTATAACTCAGTCAATTTTGAACCAATTGTCCTTCGGGAATTCCTCCAGAAACTCCAATTCAATTTTTTTTACGGAATTGTATCCAAGGATTTATTCAGGAGTTCTCCCAATGATCTTTTCAGAAATTCCTCCAGAACATCCTCATGGATTCATAAAAAAAACTCAAAGATTTCTACGGGAATTCCTTCAATGATTGATTTAGGAACTTGTAAACTTAGAAAACTCTCAGAACTCATCCATGGATTCCTGTTAAAATTTTCTGACGTGTACTTCCAGAAACTCCTCCAAAGAATACTTTGGAAACTCGTGAAATGATAGCTTCGGCAACTTATCCAAGGATTTTGTATCAGAAACTTTTGAATATTTCCGAAAAATCTTTCAGGTGTAAACAATTTTTCCAAAGTTTTGCTATGTAGTTCCCGAAAATATTTCTTCAAAAAGTTCTTCAAGAGTAATTCTTTTAAGTTTTTCTTCGGTAAGTCATTCAAAGCTTCAGTCAAGAATTCCTCCAGGATCCCACAGAGAATGTTTCAAATTCATGTTTCAGGAATACCTCCATGAATGTCTTTTCTAATTTTCCCAAAGTTCAAAGAAATACTTTGAAGGATTTCATTGAAAATTCCTCCAAAATATTATTGCGAAATTCTTCCTAGGATTGCTCCAAGATATTTTCAAAAAAACTGTGAAGTTCCTCAAAATTCTTTTTTTAAAGAATTACTCTGCCTAAGTAATTTCTTCAAGTATTCCTTCAGGAACTCCTCCAAGAATTTCTTCGAAGGTTCTTATCAGGAATTCATCCAAGAATTCCTTCAGGTATTTATCCGAAGATGCCTTCTAAAGTGCAATTGTTTGGGGGTTAGCATATTGCTATTTGCTATAGTTTAATCGACATTGGTTCGTGGATTCTTCCAAATATTAATTCCGGAACTTTTCCGGACTTTTTAAGGAGCTCTAAAAGGATTTTAGAAAGGTCAAATCTAATGATTTCTTCATGAAATTTTCAAAAAAAAATATTCGGAGATATATTCAACGATTCCTTTAAAAAATCTTCGAGAATTTCATCAAAGGCTGCTTCCCGAGTTCTTCCAATGGCTGCTTCAGGAATTCCTTCGAAGATTTTCTTCAGTATTCCTTTAAGGAGTCTACTTTGTTATAATATTCAGCATCACATACGACTTTTTGATGTCTGGAGAATAACCTTGCAGAATACATTTGCAATATACGCACAAACGTCACGAAAATGCTTGAGTTTTTTAATGCACTGAAGCAGCTGTGCTCAAACTGTGTATTAAACACTTTATATTTTTAATATCGCGAGCCTTCTTATGTTTAGTGCCTCAGCAACTTTCAGCACATCCGAGCTGTCAAACGCCAATTAGTAGTGCTGTTTAAAAGCACATCCTCGCCATGTAGCGATGGATTTGCCTACCAAAATCCATCATTTGAACTCTAAAAGACTATTTAATCCTTCAGCCTACACGGGTAAAAATCCATATCATGATTTAGCGATACATGTGTTTATGTTATGAAAATACACCACAAAAAGCGGCATGATATCATGACTCGTTTTGCCGTAACATAACATAGGTGTTACGTTTTCCATACGTAGAATTAAAAAAGATGATATCATGCCGCATGTACACTAGAACCATGGCCCTAATTTATAAACCTATAAGCCTTATTCTTGAAACTTGTTTCGTTCTTTTATGAGTTTGGTTTCATCGGCAAAAATTGAAAAAAATAATCTAATCATAATATCATGCCGCATGTACTTCAGAATCATGACAAAAATTTATGAAAACAGGATGTTTATTTGACCCCCAATTCCCCTACAAATAAACCGTACCTACATATGTACTACTGCTGCTCTGGTCTCTTATTTTGATGATTATTTTGGTAATTACGACGTTACGAACAGCGCGACAGCACGCTGCTGCATCACGTCCATCGGTCGAGAAAGAAAAACAAAAACCTCGATCAAAGATGGCTTTGCCTGCGAAAAAAAAACAAACGGAAAACATGGCCACCCACCTCCTACTACCTAGGACGGATGCAGTCGCGTTTCACCTTACGATGGAGACCGTTGATTCACTATAATGCTCTGCGCTTTCGGACATTTTTCGGTCGAACCGAAAATGTCCAAAAGCGTCGAAAGCGCAGTAGGCTGTAGGCCTTCAACCAACAACGACCATCTAGATGGAAATATGGCGACCGGTCGGGCGGTACGGGTAACCCGTTCGGCTCGCTAGGCTAACTAGATGGTGGACGATCGACGATCAAGCCTCGTCACCAGTGCTAGCGGCGCCGTTGATCTGCCAATTCGGCGACCACCACGCGAGCAGCAGCAGCAGCAGAGAAGCGCACACCAGAGTGCATCGACACCGCGTTTTTGCGTAATATGCCAGAATGCCATGGGAAAGGTGAAACAGTTTTGCCTTTTTCGAGCACGGGCCCCTTTTGTGGGGGTACCTACCTGCCGAAAGGGCGTGATTTCATTTTAGAGGAAATTGATTTTTTGAAAGCAGAGCTGCGACAATGCGAATGATATGTTGTTCCAATCGAGTTTCACAACTTGTATAGATGTATCCAGTGGTGGGAAATGTCCCGGAATGTCATGAAACAAATGTCATGACATTTTTGAGTTTACACCTTTTTCTGTGTGAATTAATGTCCGTTAACATTATACATCTATAATGTTACTTATTGAAAGTTAACGATATCGTCGATACTTTTACTTGAGGTAGATAAATTAGCAATTAACTAAATTACATTCTCAAGAGCGTGATATGATCAAACTCAAAAGTCACATGCAATTTATGACATTTTTAACAGCACTGCTCGTATGATTTGAGAAATAGGCACAAATCTAAACAATATTCTTTATGATTGCTGCTAAGATTATCAAAAATCTAACAAAATTGATTCATTTATTTGTATGCATCCACACCATAAGAAAGATCACACCATGACTAGGTGAATCATTCAAAGTTTTCTAAGCCATCGCTCGATAGTACATAGAGCTAGACCGATGCTGACCGGACCGACCAGACCAGACTACGGCTACACTAAAAAAATGACATAGAAATGTATGTTATACAAACGTTCGGCTTAATTTTGGAACAACATCTATGGCTGCTGATGCCACTGACGGCAGTGCAATGTAGAGTGGTTCAGGTGTTCCATTTTGTCGTAATACCCATGTCATTGCAAATAGAAAGCTACGCCGTTGAGATGCGGGTGCGATGGCTTTCGAACGATGTCACCTTTCGCCGGTGGAGAGTGTATGTAGATAACTTTCAAAATTTTGGTACATGCAGTTCGGTGACACAGTTACCTGGGTAGGGCCCGTAGAAATACAGGGGATAGATAAAATGATCGGGAGAGGCAAAATTTTGACTTTTCAAAAAATGGTGAAAACGCTATAACTTTTTGAAAAATGCATAAAATAATCTAAAATTTTTACTGGAAGTTGATCAACTAGTTGTGTATCAATGGTCAAAATTTGGAAGAGATCGGACTATTCTACATGAAGTTCAAAGGATTCTAGAAAAAGTCATAATCATTCGATAGCCAAATTTGAACTGTTATATCTCCGGACTCAATGAACCAAATGCAATGAAATTTTGAGAGTTTATGACTTATATAATAAACTTTCACAAATTTTTGACATAACCTTAAATTGTTAACACTGTAGAAAATTATAGCGTTGAGATTATTTTTCTGTTATAACACTAAATTATCGAAAATTTCAACATCGTTTTAAAATTCGAGATGGTAATTATAGTTTATTTGAATTCCCTCTACTTGACTTCAATATGAATATGTTTTGACAGTAAATAAAAAAAATAACCAGTAATAAATTGAAAAAGTAATGGGAAGCATGTTAAAATTAGACCAATTTATCAAAAAATCATAAAATAAATTAAATCGCTGTTACTTTTTTTCTTAATAATAATTTCAGATTTAGTTAAACTTTTTTCAAAGCTCATTATATGAGTCATAAACGCTTTAAATTTCATTGCATTTGGTTCACTGAATCCGGAGATATAACAGTTCAAAGATGGGTATCGGATAATTATGACATTTCCTAGAATCTCTCTAACATCATGTAGAATAGCCCGATCTTTCTCAAATTTTGACCATTGATACACAACTAGTTGATCAACTTCCAGTAAAAATTTCAGATTTTTTTATGCACTTTTCAAAAAGCTACAGTACTTTCATCATTTTTTGAAAAGTAAAATGTTTGCCTGTCCCGATCATTTTGTCTATCCTCAGTAGTTATGTAAAACTAATCCTCACAATAAATAGCTCGATTTGTGATGATCTTTTTAATTTTACCATTCAAAATCAAGGAGAAATTTAAAAAAAAAAGCTTCCAACCCATTCATTTGATTTCTGCTTATCTAACAAAATCTTTAGACTTCAAAGCTTCTCAGAATTAATTAACTGATAATTTTTAACCTTATTAGTCCCTAAAAAATGTTACAAATAAGTCCCCGGGGTCATTTTTGATTTTGGATCGATCTCTTTGGCTCAAATGAAAGGGGCACCTGTCTAGTTTTGAAAACCACCGGAGAAATCCGGATTAGGTCACTGTGGTCACCGGCCGGGAACCTGCTTCAACTGAAAAATACCGCTTAAGGAATCCTTACTTTGGCAAGCAAACAAGTAATCAGGACCGTTCAAGTATCGTTAGAAAGGTATACACGTGGACTTTGATTAAAGATATTAATACTCACTAATTATTGAGAACCGGTTCCGGAAAACCGGAACATCCGAAAATTCATTTTTTATTGTTGCTATGTGCTTGAAAATCCAAAAATGTTATTCACTCTATGCGTTTCTAAGCATAACTTCTCTGCATACTTCTCTGAAAAGAGAAACATCTTGTTTAGGATCATTTTTTAAGGGTAAGCCTGGTCAATGAGGAACCGATTCCAGGGATCCCGGAACGTGGTGGATTGTGTAACGACAATTAGCTTCTTATAATTTTCTCTCCATAACCCGGAGCTACATGGCTCTACCGTCGTGGATTTCCATGTCTGAAACACAAAAAATGGTCATCTTCTTGACGTAACGTCCCAACTTGAACAAAGCCTGCTTACTCAGCTTTATTAATTTAGAGCTTCCTCTGCCAATGACCATTTTGCATGTGTATATCGTGTTGCATGCACCAAGATACTCTGTGCCCAAGGAATGATCATGCTGTGGCTATAACGGTCCCAAATAAATATACATATTGATTCTGCATGCTTACCGGAGTGACCACTTACTGATTGCTCTCAGATTTGTGTTACATATTTCTATATTTTTTCTGCCCCTGTGAGGGTTTGCATTTAAAAATGAACAAATTCTGGAGATCTACTGAAGGAATTTTTGCCAGTGAGATTCCCTGTATAATAACCCTAGGAGAATTCGCGGCAGAATTCTTAAAAGGATTCCCGTAGAAGTCCTTGAGAAATTCCTGATGAAACTCCCGCAGGAAATTGCGGTAGAGCACATTTCCGGTGAAACTCCTTGAAGATTTTGTGCAGGAAATCCTAGCAGGTTTCCCGTTAGAAAACCTAGAGAAATTTTCGGTGAAAATCCAAGAAGAATTCCCTGGAGAGCATCCTGAGAAATTAACGATAAAACTTCTTGAAGAATTTCGAGAGGAACTGCTAGAGCAGTGATCCTCAGGCCCACTTTTTTACTTGCTGGTATTGCAACACCTGGATCGATTTGTGAATCATTCAACACGTTATTCTTGATGATTTCGAGAGTCGAACAACTTCCATAAGAAACATTGTAAAGCATTCTACGGTTACATAGAAAACAGGACAACACGTGCGGCCCGCGGGTCGCACTTTGGTGACCACGGTGCTAGAGGTCCCGGTGAAACTCCTCGGAGTATTCCCGCTGTAAATTAAAGAGAAAATTTTCCGCAGGAACTGCCCACAGAAATTCTCCGTCGTAGCCCTGAAGGAGTTGTCGGAGGATCTCTTGGAGGAATTCACGAAGCATCTGTGCGGGGAAGCTACCCAGGTAACCACTAAGCATTTGAATAAGCCGTACATCAGCCCGTATTATGCATTTGAACTGCTTGCTGCCCTACGGAAGCAGTTCGAATGCATAACTGCCTTGAGTTAGCATAAGCTGTGCTGCTCAAAAACTGTTGGCTGTTAATTAGCATTTCAACTGCTTGAGGTGTTTTCACTTGGGAGCAATCAAAATGCTTTTCAACTGCTCTTTAAATGCTAAGAGCAAAGAGGTTAGGAGATATGTTATGCATTTGGCAACACATATTGTCTCTCTTTTACAGAGCCTATGTTTCTGTTGACAAATTTGTGCAGCTGATTTGTTTCTTCATTTTCCCCTACTCATCCTAAAGTCCCACAGAAAACATTACTGTAGCTGCATTGGATTGGGAACATGTCTATCAAAAATCACCAATTATCATTTCGTCGGAAAATATGTGCCAAATATGTGGATGCTTTGGTAGATCATAAGATTGTTTGAAAAAGGGTAGAGAGAATCATATTTCACAGATAAAAGAAGGGATGGTAATGCTCTACCACAATTAAATTTTTCTTGGAAAAAATGTGTTGTATGTTGAAACTGAAGCTGTTAGTCAATTATTCTATATATTGGTATACTAATCAACGCACGCTAGCGGAACAACTGTAGCATCGTGGATCAGGAGCAACAGAATCAGAAGCAGATATGATTGATCAATCTCCGGATTGTAAGTTCAAACCCACATCACAACAAAAATGAACAAAAAAGTACCACCTAGCACCAGCTGTAATAATATGGAAGGACGATGAAGCGGGGAAGCAGGCTGAGAGAACGAGAAGCAGACGTCAATCTATTTTTGTTTTTTTTTTGCTCGACGAGGCGTTACGCTTCTTTGACATTTCGTCACGACGTTCCTGAAGGGGTAGCACTAAGACAGCCCGTTATTTTGCCAAATCCTGCTGTGAGGTAGCACTATAGGTGCATATACGGCTAATCAGCATTAATCGCCTTGTCGTAAAGGCTACTATAATGCGAGTCAGTAGTGTGCGGTAGTTCGGCAGAAGCAAAGTTTCGCGCGCTCGCTTAGCTAGATTTTTGCGATTTTATTTTCTCTGCGGGGCTCCGACGACGGGACACCAAGCAGTCAGTAGTGTGCGGTAGTTCGGCAGCAGCAAAGTTTCGCTCGCTCGCTTTGCTAGATTTTTGCGATTTTTTTCCTCTTCCCTCTGCGGGGCTCCGACGGAGTAGTGTGCGGTAGTTCGGCAGCAGCAAAGCTTCGCGCTCTGGATTTGCTAGATTTTTGCGATTTTTTTTTCTTCTCTCGGCGGGTCTCCGACGACGGGACGCCAAGCTGTCAGTAGTGTGCGGTAGTTCGGCAGCAGCAAAGCTTCGCGCGCTGGCTTTGCTAGATTTTTGCGATTTTTTCTTCTCTGCGGGTCTCCGACGACGGGACGAAGTGTGCGGTGGACGCGTCGTGGCTCGAGTCGGTTCCGAATTTTTCGCTTTCCGTCGGCGCTACTTCCCAATACATTTTTAGTGGATAATATTTTTTTTTTTTGCATTAACACAAAAGAGTGAAAAATGATAGTTCGGGCTCGCCGGTCGAGAAAAAAATCCGGGCGCCGACAAGTGAGTCGCGTTCAGTGTATTTCTGTGTGGAATAGACTAAAGGTCTCTGCTCCCTAGTGGAGTGGAGACGCGCGATATAATTTTCCTTTTGGCTAGTTTTTGCGTCGAAAAGTGGTCGGTTGTTAACGGCGGTTTGTGTATATTGATCCATTGTCAAATCATATCACCAACCATAGGTGACTCCCGAACTGACAATGTACCTTACCCTACTAACAAAAAATTCCTTCCTGAGACAAACGTGGAGATGCAGCGATTCGCGGTCTTTTTAACAACGTTTGTCTTACTAACATTCCCTCCCATCCTCGATGACCGTAAGGACGTGGCCGGCGCCGTTATTGACCTTATTAAAGTTGAGAGCTCTCGACCTGTGTACATTGAGAATAGTAAGCTAGTCCCAAGCCCTATTCATTGGTTCCTTGTGCAATTTCGATTGCTCTGGTCAATCACGGAGTAGCAACTACGAATTGTGCGGTCATCTATGCTCATGCTCATGCTCATTGTCGTAAAGGCTACTATAATGCTGAAGGAATGCTATTTTAAATGCTTACTGGTTACTTGGGTACTACAGGTTCACAAGGAAACTCCGAGAAGACTGTTGTGTGCAGTTCCCAGAGTTATTTCAACTTCTAAATGAATCTACGGTGGAACTCTTAGAGAAATTAGATTAGAGTATACCTCCAAGAGGAATTTCTAGTGGTACTCCTGAAATTGCCGATAAATCACTTGGTCCCAGTACAACTCCCGGGAAGAGCTAAATTTTGTGCAATTTCGAGAGGAACGCCTGATGAAACTTTCAGGAAAGTTTCCTTTGTAACTACTCTGTAACTACTGTAACTACTGTAACTACTTTGTAACTACTTTGTACTACAATAATTTGCGGTAGATCTCATAGAGAAACGCTAGGCACTACTGTGGGAATTTGCGGTGGTACTTCTGAAAGAATTCGCGATTGAGCATCTAGAGAAATTGTCGAAACAACTCTGTAAAAATTACCGAATGAACTGCTAGGGGAATTTCTGGTGGAACTCTTACAGGAATTTCCGGAAGAACTACTAGAAGAATTCCTGTTGAAACTCCATCTAGAACTTAAACAGAAATTCACGGTAGTCCCGATCAAGTTCCTATGGCGTCATTCACAAATTACGTAACGTTCTAGGGAGAGGTGGGAATATGGGCGAGCGTTACGGCCCATGCAAAATGTTTAGGATTTTCACACAAGAATGCATTACGGTGAGCGGGTCAGATAATTAAGATTTTAGAGTTACGTAAATTATGGATGCTGGCTAATTTATAACTATCTATTCTCTTGGAAAATCAGCAGAATTATTTCTAAAAATGGGGATTTTCCTTAATGCTGTTAAACTTTTATAACATGAGTTTTAGTCCGAATTGTATTGCATATCGACGCTACTACCTGCGCTCTGAAATCGATTAACTCCAGAATCGTTTCGAATAAGTTCACAATCAGCAGGAACATGATTCTGTTAAAAATTTAGATATGTTTTTTCATATGTACTGCAATGGATGACTTCAACTTGTTGCTTGCAGTTTGTATTTTCAGATAGATTTACACGCAAAAATTAGTGCCAAGTTCTGCAGCAAGAATTTTAGAAAGTTCAGAATAGTAAAAAGCAGCAAACCCAAACATTTGCTTATTTCTACTGTTTATTCGTTTTAGTTTCTTCAGTACAATTTCGCAGAACTATGGTAATTTAAACTTTCACCGAAATCAGAACAGTTGACCATACAGTCCAGAATGCTTTAAAAATCCGTACTGGTGGGTTGCCAAATTCTTTACAAGCAAATGTGGGTGGCAAGCTAGAAAAGTTTGAGAACCCCTTTTCTAGAACAATATTTGGTTAAACTTATATGTAGAGGAACTCCCGATGGGGCTCCTGCGGGAATTTAGGGTGGAACTCCCGAAGTAATTACTGGTCAAATTCCTTGCGGAGCTCATCCAATATTTTCCAGTCGAACTTTTAGAGAAACAATTGGTGGAACTGTTAAAGAAATTCTATTTGGAACTTCAAATGGAATTCCTGGTGAAACTGCTTAAGGAATTTCCGGTCGAACTCCTAAAGGAATTCACGGCAACGCCTAGAGAATTTCCTGAGGTAAACTAGAAGAAATCATTTCAAGAATTCTTGGAGAAATTTCCTTCGAAACTCCTAGAGGAATATCTGGAGAAATATGAGAAATACTTGGTGGAACTGGTGAAAATTCTCTTTGGAAATCCTAGCGGAATTCCTAACGGAACTCTCAGCGACACATCCGGTGGAATGCTTCAAGAACAATTCCCATTGGAACTTCCAAAAAGAAATTGCTGGCGGAAGAATTTCCGGTGGAACTTCGAAAGAAATTTCCGATGATACTTTTAGAGGAATTTTCGTTGGAATTACCAGAGGATTTCTTGATGGGACCCAGTGGGAATTTGCGGTGATACTCAAGCAAAAATTTGTGGTGGAACTCCTACAAGAATTTCTGCTGTAACTTCCTCTTTCGATTATAACTAATGGAATTACCGGCAAAATTTATTGAGAATTTCTCGTTGAATTTCCTGGAAGAACTCCTGCGGGAATTTTCTTTGGTACTCTTAGAGGAAATCCTGGTGGAAGTACTAGTGGAACTCCCGTTTGAATTTTAGTGGAATTCGCGCAAAAAACATCGGCAAAACTCCTGTTGGAATTCTTAGTGGAATTTATGTATGAATTTTCTTCTAGAAGAATATTCAGGGCTGCAAAACGGTGAGTCGATAAGGAGAGCGTCCAATATACAGGGGATAGACAAAATGATCGGGACAGGCAAAATTTTCACTTTTCAAAAAATGTTCAATTAGCTGTAACTTTTCGAAAAGTGCATCAAATATTCTCAAATTTTTACTGTAAGTTCTTCAACTAGTTGTGTATCAGTGGACAAAATTTGGAAAAGATCGGACAATTCTTCACAAAGTTTTAAAGAATTTTGAAAAAGGTAAAATTATTCGATTGCCAACTTTGAGCTGTTATATCTCTGGACCCAATTAACCGAATGCAATGAAATTTTGACCATTTATGACTTATATAATGAGCTATGAAAAACCATTGACCTAACTTAATATTCTTAACACGGAAGAAAATTATAACGATTAAATTATTTTTCTAATAAAACACCAAATTATCCAAAACATCAACATCGTTTCAAAATTCAAGATGCAAGTTATAGTTCATTTAGTTTCCCTCTAATTTTCTTATATATAAATGCATTTTGAAGGAAAGTAACAACATAGCCGCCAATAAATTGAAAAAGTAATGGGATGCATATTAAAAATAGACCAATTTACTAAAAAAACGTGAAAAAAATAAAATCGCTATAACTTTTTCGCTTGTTAAAAATTTCAAGTTAGGTCAAATGTTTTCCAGAGTTCATTATATAAGGCATGCATGGTCAAAATTTCATTGCAATCGGTTCATTGAATCCGGAGATATAACAGCTCAAAGTTGGCTATCGGATAATTTTATCTTTTTCAAAAATCTTTATAACTTCGTGAAGAATTGTTCGATCTTTTCCAAACTTTGTCCACTGATACACAACTAGTTGAAGAACTCACAGTAAAAATTTGAGAATATTTGATGCACTTTTCGAAAAGTTACAGCTAGTTGAACATTTTTTGGAAAGTGAAAATTTTGCCTGTCCCGATCATTTTGTCTATCCCCTGTAGCTCTGGTCCTCACAAGTTCATACCTCATGCTTCCACGGGTCAAGCGATGACAAAGACCACCAGCTAAGAGTTGTGTGCTTAGCTGGTAGTGCAGCCTGGGCACTGTTGTCCTTCTGACTTCAGCTAGATTGATGAGGTACGATTCGAGCGTCTGTTCACCAAGGAGGTGCGGCTCAAACAGCAGCGTCTGTTCTGGCATCCAGCGGCTGAGTAAGAAACTCTGCACCACGCCCAGCTAGATCCAAGGTGGTAGCCCCATCAGCGTGGTCGTCCTAGTGTTGGTTGGGACGTTACACAGAACTGGCACGATGGCCCTCCGGCGAGACAGGAGTGTTGGCGTAGGCCCAATAAGCCACCCGTAAAAATCCCCATTGCGAATAACATAGGAGAAAATACGACTCGATACAATCGGCAAAGACCCACGCGACGAAATAAGGACTACGATTGGAAACTTGGAACATGGAATTGCAAGTCACTAGGTTTCGCAGGATGTGACAGGATAATCTACGACGAACTACATCCCCGCAACTTCGACATCGTGGCGTTGCAGGAACTTTGTTGGACTGGACAGAAAGTGTGGAAAAGCGGGCATCGAGCGGCTACCTTCTACCAAAGCTGTGGCACCACCAATGAACTGGGAACAGGATTTATAGTGTTGGGCAAGATGCGACAACGTGTGATCGGGTGGCAGCCGATCAACGCAAGGATGTGCATGTTGAGAGTTAAGGGCCGTTTCTTCAACTACAGCATCATTAACGTCCACTGCCCACACGAAGGGAGACCCGATGACGAGAAAGAAGCGTTCGGCGGCATGAACGCGCCGGTAGGAAGGGAGGAAATGTACAGACCGGTAATCGGGCGAAACAGCCTGCACGCCGTATCGAATGACAACGGCCAGATAATCACGGGAATATTCTCACAAGCGAGCGTGAGGTGGTCGAGAGGTGGCGGCAGCATTACGATGAGCACCTCAATGGCGACGTTGCAAGTACCGAAGGTGGCGTGGTAACAGATCTTGGAGTGTGTGCACAGGACGAAAGACTTCCGGCCCCTGACCTTCAAGAGATTGAGGAGGAGGTTGGCCGGTTGAAAAACAACAAAGCCGCTGGAGCAGATCAAGTACCAAGCGAGCTTCTAAAATACGGTGGAGAAGCACTGGTGAGAGCACTACACTGGGTCATTACCAACATTTGGAAGGAGGAAGTATTACCGGAGGAATGGATGGAAGGTATCGTATGTCCCATCTACAAAAAGGGCGCAGGGTGTCTACTCGTTTGCAAAAATAAAATTCCCTGATTTTTCCAGGTCTTAGAAAATAATTCCAGGTTTACATAATAACCACTCAAGTGATTTGAACGAACCATCACATTTGCCATATACGAAGCAGATAAATTTGCTGAATTTTGTTAGAGGAAATCTGCAGTGGCATTACTATATTTATTTCAGGTTAAACTTCTGGCAGAAACGGAGCAGTTACATAGAATTGCGGCGATTTCTTAAATTAGTCATTATAGGATTTCATATAACCTTCTTGAATTCTCAATTCAACCTTGCTTCAGAAATCTAGATGCTCAAAACTCAAGAAATAAACTTGCAACGATAGTGCAATTTTTATTTTATTCTTGCTCACTTGTAAACACCTTAAAATTAGAATATCCGGCGTGCTGGTTTAGGTTATTATGAGATTTCTGCACCTTAAATCGAGAAGGTACAAAAGTCAGCCATTTTGGCTGCCATATTGATATTCTAGATTGATCAAATTCAAACTAGTTTCAATAAAATTTCTTACTATCAAAAATTCCCTGATTGACTCCAGAATTCCCTGATAATTCCAGGTTTTTTCCAGGGTAAATGAAATTCCCTGATAATTCCAGGTTTTCCAGGTTTTTCCAGGTAGTAGACACCCTGGGGCGACAAGTTGGATTGCGGGAACTACCGCGCGATCACACTACAAGATACTCTCTCAAATTTTATGCCGCCGTCTATCACCGATTGCAAGAGAGTTCGTGGGGCAATATCAGGCTGGATTAATGGGTGAACGCGCTACAACAGACCAGATGTATGCCATCCGCCAGGTGTTGCAGAAATGCCGCGAATACAACGTGCCCACACATCACTTGTTCATCGATTTCAAATCGGCGTATGATACAATCGATCGAGAACAGCTATGGCAGATTATGCACGAATACGGATTCCCGGATAAACTGATACGGTTGATCAAGGCGACGATGGATCGAGTGATGTGCGTAGTTCGAGTATCAGGGACACTCTCGAGTCCCTTCGAATCTCGCAGAGGGTTACGGCAAGGTGATGGTCTTTCGTGCTTGCTGTTCAACATTGCTTTGGAGGGTGTAATAATGAGAGCGGGGATAAACACGAGTGGGACGATTTTCACGAAGTCCGTTCAGCTGCTTGGTTTCGCCGATGATATTGATATTATTGCTCGTAAATTGGAGACGATGGCGGAAACGTACATCCGACTAAAGAGTGAAGCCAGGCGAATCGGATTAGTCATTAATGTGTCGAAGACAAAGTACATGATGGCACAGGGCTCCAGGAAGGAATCACCGCGCCCGCCAGCCCGAATTCATATCGATGGTGATGAAATCGAGGCGGTTGAAGAATTCGTGTACTTGGGCTCACTGGTGACCGACGACAACGACACCAGCAGAGAAATTCAGAGGCCATTGTGGCAGGAAATCGTGCCTACTTTGGACTCCGCAGAACTCTACGATCGAATAAAGTTCGCCGTAACACGAAGTTAACCATCTACAAAACGTTGATTAGACCGGTCGTCCTCTATGGGCACGAAACATGGACCCTACGTGCAGAGGACCAACGCGCCCTTGGAGTTTTCGAACAGAAGGTGTTGCGTACCATCTACGGCGGAGTGCAGATGGAAGACGGTACTTGGAGAAGGCGAATGAACCACGAGCTGCATCAGCTGCTGGGAGAACCAACCATCGTCCATACCGCGAAAATCGGGAGGCTACGGTGGGCAGGTCACGTCATCAGGATGTCGGATAGCAACCCGACTAAAATGGTTCTCGAGAGTCATCCGACCGGTACAAGAAGACGTAGAGCGCAGCTAGCTAGGTGGGTCGACCAAGTGGAGGACGATCTACGGACCCTACGCAGAGTGCGGAACTGGAGACAAACAGCCATGGACCGAGTGGAATGGAGGCGGCTACTATGTACAGCAGAGGCCATCCCGGCCTTAGCCTGACCGGTAAGGTAAGTATGCTTTAGAAGCTTTGATATAAATCTCTTAGAAATTCTGCAACAGCATTTTGACAATCAATATTTTTCAAATATTCCTCCAGGACTTTAACGTTTGCCAGACATTCAAAATTGATTATTTCAAAGTAGAGTGTCCATCCCGGGACGTCCCGGGACAAGAATTCCCGGGATTTAGGCAATTTCGGGATTTCCCGTATCCCGGGATTTAATATTTGATTTCCCGGAGTTCCCGGGAATCCCGGAATGCATGATTTTATGCCCATTATTGGCGTTAAATTTCAAAAATTCTTGATGGAGCCTGCAAGAGGACGATTCAGTTTTTGTTAACAGCACATTCTCTTGACGACTTCTATAATTGCACCACAAAATCACGAAATCCTCTGTAACAATCAAGTAAACAAAAATTTTACTCACTCGATAATTATTAAACTTTGTGTGGGCATGTATTGTATGGTTATCCAAATCATCGAGACAATACCTAGTTTACAGAAACATGTTCATTCCTTTAGAAGCTCAGTCAAAAGTTATAGCAAACATTATCTACATATTCTAAAAGCATTTTGAGCAAATTACATTCATATTTTGCAACTAATCAAAAAAGTTATGTTAGCTCTCCAGCAGCACATTGAAATTTAGTTTAGGTTCCCTATTATTTATCGGATATCTGAAACTAAAAAAGCTGTTTTTATGAGTGACTACAACAATAATTCCCCTCCATATTCAACAAAATGGATAGACAATAGCTGACAAATATGGTGTTTTATTTGAAATTTATCTCAATTTCCACCGAAATCTGTATTTCCTAAAAATCCCGGGATCCCGGGATTTCCCGGGATATGCTACAATTTTTATCCCGAATCCCGGGACAAGGAAAATGCCCGGGAAATGGACACTCTATTTCAAAGAATGGTCCACGAATGGTATCGAAATTTTCCAAAAATTGAACGAGATTATTGGAAAGGAGATCCCTCATGAATTTACCAAAAATGCGTTTACTTGACGATAAAACTTCTTTTATTTATTTATTTATTTTTACCCAAAAATTTTAAAAGAGGGAAAAGTCTCTTTGAGTGATTTCACAATAGAAGTACATAAGCAATTATTCGTGATTTTAATCGAAATCCATCAGGGATTTCCTACAGAAATTAGCAAGGAGGTCATTTAGGATCACATTCCAAGGCCTTCAGGATTATAGAAACTTTTAAGTTTCTACAACAATTTTGGGAATATTTGCTGAAGTGATTTTTAACATAAATCGTCTATAATCATACATTTTACCCATAGATTACATTATCATTCAACAAAAAGCATTGACAGAAATTAGAAATCGGAACATTATTGTGACTGACTCGAAAACAGTGACACCCTACCAGGCCTGAAAGTATAAAGATCAATTCTTGAAAAAAAAAGCTTTGAAATTAATGCTACAAGTGCCTGTTTTTCTTCGGAAACTATGTAACTTTTTATCCCTTCTCACTAGCATAAACTGCCTTCCGTAATGATCGTGAAGTGGCAGAGGTATGCTTGGTTTCTACTCAACTAGCAACGGGTGCCACACTAACTTTACTTCCGAGAGTCCTACCTTCGGACGTGGTCGGCTCTGTTAATCTATCTATATATATAAAAATGCAGTGGCATACGTGGGACCGCGCATAACTTGCGAACGGAAGGTCCGATTTTGGTCGTCTTAGTTTTGTTCTGTTAGTTTTCACCCAAGGAAGGTTTATGAGGCCTAAAACATGGACAAATTGAGAGATTTCGAAAATCGATTTTCTATACCTCTTCCACCGGGGACTTGGGCTTGGCTAGAAACTTGAATCGTCAAAAAACGCAGTAGGCAAGACAAAGTTTGCCGGGTACAGCTAGTAACTTTATAAAGCTTAGAACCCTCGAAGGTGTACAGTACACTGAGGATGGCAAACCAACTCCAGGCCCCATCTGTTGATTCCTTGGGCAATTTTTGTTATTTGTGTCAATCATAGAGTAGCAACTACAAATTTTACGGTCGTCAAAGCTGGGTGGAATTTATTCAAAATCGCGTCAGGGTGTCTACTCAATTATGAAAATGAAATTCCCTGATATTTCCAGGATTTTTCCAGGGTTTTGAAAATAATTCCAGGTTCAAGAAACTTTAACAAATCAACTAAATAAAACATGATATCAGATTTCTAGAAATTTGTGGAAACTCAACTTTTTAGAAAATTTCTAGTTTCAACTATAATTACATTTAAGGCGAAACTGGAAGCATTTTCTCATTTTTTCGGTTTTTGATTTTTTATTAAATAACGAAGCAATATTTTCAAAATCGGTTTTCGTGCACATGTAGAGTATGGGTCAAGGTATCTTCTGAATTTTTTTGAGGTGGAAAATGTTTTCCATTTTTGCAAAAACCATTTTTTGTGAAATTTTGTTCAAAAATGGTTTCTGCAAAAACGAAAAATATTTTCCACTACAAAAAAAAAATCAGAAGATACCTTGATCCATACTCTACATGTGCACGAAAACCGATTTTGAAAATATTGCTTCGTTATTTAATAAAAAATCAAAAACCAAAAAGTGAGGAAATGCTTCCAGTTTCGCCTTAAGGGCAAAATTTCACCAGCATTTAGGACGAAAGCACGAGATGGTTTTCTGATGGAATTCTTAAAACAATCCTGGCGATACTTTGGGAGAATATTCTGCATAATTTGATGAAAATTTTGTCTATGAATTTCTGAAGAAATTCAGTAAGGAGAACAACAAGAAATTACACTATATTTTTTATAAAAGTTAAGCTTGGCCGTTCCAGCAGAGAATCTTCCGAGTAGTTCCTGAGAAAACTTTTTTGAATATGTATTGTCGAAAATTCAATAAAAATGCAGCTAACGCTTTCAAACAAATTCTCCAAGAAACCCTTCAGGCATAGCTTCAGTTATTGCGTACGAAGACCTTCGTAAAAGAATCGTTCAAGTATGTATTTTTCAGGAATTTTGCTAGATTCTTCTCTCCAGCGATTTCTCCTTTTAAATAAATTGCTAGCAAAAAATATGCGATATGTTTATGTTCCAGTCATAAAATCCTTTCGGAGTTTCAAAAGAATTGACTTCAAATAATACTGCGAGTTACACTTGAAAATTTAAAAAATGTCTACATAAATTCAACTAGAATAATTCTGAATTCCTTCAGAATATTTAAATTATTTTCTCCACAACAAATTTGAACGATAATTTTACGTCAAAACAGTGTTTTAACCAAAAGTATATAAACATATATTGTTACAGATGAACTATTTTCAAAACTAATAGAAAAAAATGTTGTAAATCAATAGTTTTGGTTGTCAATAGTTTCACTCTTCAAACAAGTAATTGACAATTAGAATATACTAATGAATTGGCAACCATGTTCTAAAAGTATTGCATTATGTCCATCAAAAATAGTTTCTCTCGAGTTCGTTACAATAAATGGAGCTCAAAAGCAACTATGGGAAAGAGAGAGTTGAGAATTCTTTCAAACATTGTTTAGAATCATTTATGAGTTGTTCTAAAAACGTTTCTGCGGGAGTTTCAGGAACTACACTTAAAATATATCTTTAGGTTCCTTCAGGTATTTTCCAATATCTACAAGCGATTGCGAATTTGTTAGGCAAACCTCAATAAATAAAGACCTTCAATAAATAAAGACAGTAAGCTCATTTTCATGAAAATGAAGAAAAATAGCTTATACAATTTAAGTCACTAAATCAATATTTAACGCTGCAATAGATTGAAAGATTTGAGAAAGATTGAGCATATCCTACAATAAAAGCATGTCGACTCAGTTTTCCGAAATAAGTAAAACATAAAATAGGAGATTGCGGTGGAAAAAGTACAAGTTAGTTTCAACGTCAAGGGTAACGAATATCTGATAAAAAATATTTATCGAGCGGATAATAATAGTAGCGGCGCAGCCGAAATTTTTATTCGCTTTGAGGCAACTGAAAATTTGTATTAAAATGATAAACACAGAAATTCCCTGATTGTCACCAGAATTCCCTGAGAATTCCAGGATTTTTCCAGGTCGAGTAAAATTCCCTGATAATTCCAGGTTTTCCAGGTTTTTCCAGGTAGTAGACACCCTGCGCGTCTTATCTTTCCTCAACTGCGTTATGCGATTGAGGAAACCTTGAATTCTTGAGTTCTTCTTTCCCATCAGCATTCTTTACGCATGTGAAATTAATTTTCACCGAAGCTTTAGAGCGCAATAAAACGATTCTATTTGTTGAAAACAAATGAATCAAAGTCACCGGAGATTCGCTATCAGTTTCTGACGTCACGATATCGAATCTATCATGAGAGAAACTGACAAGGGAAAAAGTGATTCTCTTTGTTTTCCCTCGTAGATAATACCCTGTCGCCTACCTAGACCATATCACGTTTTGGAATTGCGTTCAACGGGTGCAAAACACGTTCGCCGACCGACAGACGATATTATCAAGAAAGTTCAAATTAGGTCGATGTTTTTTTTTCTAACGTTATGTGCGCTAATTTCCTTTTCGCTATCAAGAAACGTGTGCACCTAGGTGCTAGACGGTCCAGTCATCCTCCTCACCATGACAAAAAAAAAATCGCGGTAGGCGGCGACAGCTAATTTCCTTTTGCATCGCAGCAGCAGCTTAAGGGTTATCTCGACGGCCGACGAAAGTCAACGCTTACTGCGTCGTAGCCGAGCAGAGCGCAGTCCAAAATCAATTCGGCTGCTTTTTTGCTCATTTTAATTTTTCAAGATATAAAATTCAAATCTTATATTTTTCTCGTACGATTCCATCTGGTGTTGTTGCGGGATACATCGACGATGATGACGACCGACCACACGGCAGTGTCAAATAATATACGCGACACGACAAACAATCAAACCGGTTTCGGAGTCTTGCGGGGATCGAAAGCGGCAGTGGGAGCAGAATGCGCAGGAACGGATACTGAATATTTATTATGACAGAAAAAAAATGTTATTCGCAGCACCTTGTGCAGCTGTATGGGTTGTGCACATCTGCTGACTGACGGTTGAAAGCTCGTATACGTTTATGCACAATGTTCCAAAGTAACACCACTACCAGTATCCAGTATGATTAGCTGGTTGGTGGAAGTTTGCAGTCGTGCTGGTTGTGTTCCGTTGATTGTTATGATATTGACGGTTTATACCAGCAGCGAGCGAGACAAGACAAAATCGTACGATGCGTCCGTCGTTTCATAAACAAAAATTTCTCGATGGAGGAGATGCCCGAGTGCAGTATTGTCAGTTGATTTCGCTGAGCCAATTTATTGTTATATATTATAATAATTTCTGTTCTTTTAATTGAATGGTACGAACATAAAATAAATTACCAATTATAGAGATCTATAAACCATTATATGTAGCTTGAACAACAAGTTTTTGTTAAAAAGCTTTTCTGTTCACCGTTTAAGCGATTAATGCTTTTTTTTTTTTTTTATATTTTTTTTTATTTTTTTTTTTATGGGTTTTCAGTTGGAGCTGCGTGACAGCTTGATTGTCAAGGCTGAACCCGTTATTCAAATTTCATCTCTACCAAGACCAATGTTTAGACGGAATAGGCTATGTTGCCCAATTTAACACTAGTTTTTACATTGTGCCTAAGTAGTTTTAATCAAAATTTTGCATTTTCCCTCCCGTAGATGTTTTAGTCATGTATGTCTACCCTCAGTCATGTGAAGTATATGAAGCTATCAGAATAAATCTTTACCCGCGAAACCTGAAGCACCAGGAATGTTTATATCCTTGCTATTACTTCTTGGAAATAACATAACACGAAATGCTGTCTATGTTGACAACTGTGCCTATGCTATCTCCAAGAAATAATATGTAAAATGTATAGTTGAATTAATTATGGTCAAATACCAATTGAAGACAACAACCTTTACTGCGATAACACCTATGTTGGTAGCCACCTACAGCACTGGCGCCATCCCCAATGATAGACACTAGTTTTGAACATGTCATGCATGGGCTTCCAATGATACGAGAAACGAAAACAGAGCCAATCCGTTCATTTGTCCTATCGGTCCTACCTAGATAAACCAAGTCATTTTCTCCTCGTAACCTAGAAATGTCAGCCTAGTCATACACAAGTAACGTCCTTCAGCTTAGAAACAATCAGTTTTTGTCCAAAATGTCAAAGTGTTAAAGTATGGTCCACTGCACGAACTTGGGCCGGCCCGCTCACTCCCAAAGATAATTTGGCGTTTGAGCGGTGTCGTCACCGCTCAAACGTCAAACCATGTGTGAGAGCAAGCAGGCCAGTAGTATCGTGCAGTAATCTATTGTTCGCACGTTAGCTTCGAATCTATCAGCACTATTATGTGCTGCAACTTTCCTTCCTACTATTCGGTTGATTTTACCAGATTTATATAAAGAGAATATTACTGGATATCATTGTAATATTTAAAAGAAGCAAATCTGTTTTGATAAAATTACTAATTTAAGTATGTTTAATTATTGTATATAATTCAAATTATAGTAAAATATTTGACTGCTCATCTTCGTACGAGGCGATTTATGATACGATAAATGCAACAAACAACATTTTTTGCGATTTTAGTCAACAGACATTGAAATGTTCGTCACGTCAAGTGTCGGCCCAAGTTCCAAAGCCACGTTGGTTCAAATCACTTTATTTTCTCTTTCGTTAATTTTCGCACTTCGAAAACTATCTGAATGGTTCGTCATCTTTGATGTCGGCATGTGTTTTGTTTTAGTCCAAATGAAAATAAGTGGTTTGATATTAATAGGGTTGCATGAATCACTCCACTTACCAAAGTGAACTCATATCATGCGCCCTTTCCCCTCCCCACTAACAAAAAGTCCTTCCCATGACAGACGTGGAGACGCAGAGGTGATCTCGGTCTTTAGTAAGCAACGCACGTCATAATAACATTCCTTTCCTTCCTCGATGACCGTAAGGACGTGGCCGGCGCCGTTATTGACCTAATAAAGTTTGGAATTCTCGAAGATGCACATTGAGGACGGTAAGCTACTCCCAAGCTCCGTCTGTTGGTTCCTTGTGCAACTTCGATTGTTCTGGTCAATCACGGAGTAGCAACTACGAATAGTACGGTCATCTATGCTCATGCTCATGCTCATGTATATAATTCAAATTATAGTAAATTTAGTAGTTAATCTAAATCAACTAAACAATGTGGGAAAGAAAGCCCAAACAGCATTTTCAAGTCTCCTGGCAATAAAAAGTTTTCAAAACCTGTTACAAAACCTATAATATTTCTAGTAGGATTTCTAACGATCCTCAAAACCTTCTCAAATCCAACCAACTTGGAACTATTGCTTGGGTATAGAATCTATTAAGCCCCGGCGGTCCCTCCGTGTTTATCGAGCATGTCTGATGAATATGCAAAAACATATGATCAGCCATACTCCATCTGCAGCAGCCGGTTCTTGATGAACCGTTGGAGGCGCATTAAAGTGTTAAAAAGGTGATATGATTCACTAAAGAATACTACATTACAATAACTTTCACTTTAATACCGTCAAACCCTGCGAACTTGGCCAGGGTTTAAGCGATTAATGCTTTTTAACGGAAAAGTACGGTATATTCATAGAAATCTTGGAAGGAATCTCCGTAGAAGAATCATAAAAAAATCTCTAAAAATCCCAAGAAAAATTTGTGGAGAAATCTTTGTTGAGGCATCCTGGAGGAATACCTGGATAAATTATCCGAGGAATTACGAAACGCAACACTGCATACAGAAATTCCTGTTTCTGTAGAGACCTCTACAGGAGTTCCGGGACACTACCCACCATAAATATGGAATGGATCGTAGTAGGCAGTGCGCGCGAGCGACTGTGACTTTTCAAAACTGTCACGCGTTTTCTTTGCTCCGCGTTGTTTTGAATATGGCCGACCGAAGTGAGAAGGACGTGGCCAAGACAGCTTTCAACTGTTGAAGGATTGCGTCAATTTCGTATTAGAGTCAGTGATTAGTTCCAAATCTCTGTGCTTTGGTAATAGACGGGGAAGAAGCAATCTCGTAACAGCGATCTAGGACTGTACCACCTATGAATTTGTGCAACTTGATTACTGCTAATGCTAGACTATAGGAATTCCGAATAAACCCTTTCAGTAATTTATAAAGCAATCCCAACATAATCTTGGAAAAAAAACCTAAATAATCCACCTAGCGGTGATGCCGCCTCTCTCGTGCCATCGAAAACCCATTTCAACAAAGCTCAAGTGACATGTTGATTCTCAGATATTGATGAATCCATTTCATGGCACCAGTAATCAAATCGATTATCTGGCTTTTGATGTTTGAGCCTTAAATTAAATAAAACGCAATCTTGAATTTTAGGCCGCCATTTTGGATTTAAGTACGCCCTCTTTGAAATTCTGGTCGCTCCAGACTTCTTCATGCCAGATATACCCATCCTCCTCTCCTCTTCTTGGCGTAACGTCCTCACTGGGACAAAGCCTGCTTCTCAGCTTAGTGTTCTATGAGCACTTCCACAGTTATTAACTGAGAGCTTCCGCTGCCAATGACCATTTTGCATGTGTATATCGTGTGGCAGGCACGAAGATACTCTATGCCCAAGGAGGTCAAGGAAATTTCCTTTACGAAAAGATCCTGGACCGACCGGGAATCGAACCCGTCACCCTCAGCATGGTCATGCTGAATACCCGTGCGTTTACCGCCTCGGCTATAGGGGCTATATACCCTCGGCTATAGCGGCTATATACCCATATTGAATGGTTTTGGAGCCTAAAACTCAATAGAACAGCCGCCATCCTGGATATTGGACCGCCATCTTGGTAATTCTGATTGCTCTTTTTGGACTCCGAAAATCCTCCCTATACCTACCATATATACCCATATTGCATGGTTTTAGGACCTAAAATTTCATTAAACCAAAACTATATTGAATTTGGAGCCACAACCTTGGATTTTAGACCGCCATCTTGGAAATTCTTGTCGCCATTTTTAAGTCCATCTTCCCTATATCCAACATACCCATATTGAATGGTTTTAGACCCAAAAACACCATAAAACAGCTGCCATCTAGAATTTGGATTCGCTATGTTGGATATTTTGGTTGTCATTTTTTGACTCCAGACATCTTCCAATGCATCTTTCTCATACCAAATATACCGATATTGTATGGTTTAAGAACCTAAATCTCAATTAAACAGCTACCATCTTGAATTTTAGACCGCCATAATTAATATTCTGGTCGCCATTTTGGAGTCCAGACATCTTCTCCATGCAAAATATACCCGTATTGCATGGTTTTACAGCCTGAAACACCATTAAACAGCCGTCATCTTGAATTTTGAGCCGCCATCTTGGATACTAGGCTGCTATCTTGAATTTTGGGCCGACATCGTGGAATTTCTGGTCTCCCATTGATGATTTCCGCACAAAATTCGTCAACTATGCTAAAGGTATACAAATCGCCGCAGTTTGATGTATCGCATGATGAGCCTTGGTTCAGTTTTATATTCAACCGGTTCTACCGGTGCTGGTCCGGATCACTAAAATGGTCATAACTCCAGAACGCCTAGACCGATCAGAACCATTTTTAGTAGCAAATAATGCGGTTCGAGTAAATTCCGGTTCGATTCGAGCTATAATACGAATAATCGGCCAATGGGAAGTGCCTTAAAAGTGATTGAACTTATTTTGCGCACAGACATACATACATACACACATACAGACATCATCTCAATTCGTCGAACTGAGTTGATTGGTATATGAGACATGATCCTCCGAGCCTTTTTTCGAAAAATCGTTTTTTGAGTGAACATATATAACATTTCCACGAGAAAGGCAAATCCTAAAGTCATCCCTAGATGAATTTCTAAATAAATCCCTGGAGCAATTCCCAGAAGAACCATTAGAGGCATTCCTATTGAAATCTCTGAAAAAATCCTTGTTAGGATTTCAGATGAAATTGCTGGAGAAATGCATGAAAAGTTCTGGAGCAGTTCCTATAGAAATCCCAGCATAAATGACTTGAGTTATTTTTCTAGAAGAATTGCGGAAGCAATACTAAAATATAAATATTCCTGCAGGAATACCAAGAGGAAACCCTGCAGAAATCCAGAGAAGTCCCTAAACGGAACTGAAGAAAAATAATGTAAGAAATACTTCGAGGGATCCCTCTAGGAATCCTAAGAGAGCCATTCCTAAAACAATCCCTAGGAAAATCCCTGGATAATTTCCTGGATAAATCAACGGGGTAGTTCTAGGAAGAATTACTGGATACATTCCTAGACAATTCCTGTAGAAAATCCTGGAAAAAGTCGCGCTGGAATACTAGCAAGTATTGCTGGGGGAATCCCAGAAGGAGTTGCTGAAATAATATCAGGCCAAAGAAATGCATCTGAATCCCAGGAGGAATGCCTGGAAAAAATATTTAATAAATATCTGAAGGGATTCTTGTAGGAATCTCCCTTAGAATTCCTGGAGAAATTTTCGTAGGAATTCTTGGGGTAACACCAGCAGAAATGCCCGAAAGAATCGAAGCAGATATTCGTGGAGGAATCACAGCAAGATTTTTAGAAAGAATTATTGTTTTGTCAAATACGCTGTATTCGCGTATTACTCCGGAATTCTTTTACGTGACTTTCAACACTATAAAGACTGGTCAGTCCACCACAGGGTTTCGAAATTGGCTTTATACTAGAAATTGTACAGTACAGGTATTCTTTGATATAACGTACCCTCGATATAGCGAATTCGATACAACATACATTTTGCTTCGATATAACGTACAACATTGATCATTTTTATTTTTTCCTGAAATAGCCCTCAGGTACTCTACGAAATCAATCAAATCAATGCCGTGTTTTTCATTATTGGTTTTGTGAATTTTACCGAAATCATTACATATTTGCGGGTAATTTCACGTCGAATACATCAACACAAGCATAAAAATATTATTTTTTTTCTCTGCTTCGATAAACGTACACTTCGATACACAAAGAGATTTGTTTTGTACGTTATATCGAAGAGTACCTGTATAAGAGTTATTTATGCAACAAATATGATACACGAGTCGTACATTTATCCAACAAGGTTTGCCTTAGTGCAGCATAACAACGTAATTAAAAAACAGAATCTCTTGATTTTTAGGCCAACAACTGCATGATTTATGATATTTAATGAAACTCAACATATATATATATATATATTAGACCTGTTCACTTTTTTTGACCTACCCGTGTCACATCAAATTATCAATCCACATGCAAAAACAAGTCTTCAGTCCAAAAATGAGCCAAATTGATAAAAGTTTAGAGGTGTATCAAATCGATTTTGTGTTTTTTCGAGCATTTTCACGAAAATGTACTCCAATATCCAGAAAATTGCACCGAAAAGGTACCGAAAACACTGTTAAAATATAGTTGGAACAATACTCTACAACTTTGCCGAAGACACTACGGTGTTGAAATTGCTTATTTCAAAGTTATTCAACAATTTTCGTTAAAAAGTCGCGAAAAAATACAATATTTTTACGATTTTTCATGTAGAAGTCATGTAAATTTACATTGTTTTAAGTGACTAATTTGATTAGCTATTGCTCCTATGTGTTACGAACATTTCGTCCATACATCATTTTAGTGTAGGAATTCGTTTTCATTAACTAATTATCAAAAGTATGTCACGTTGATACTAAAAATCGCATAGAGTTGCCAGCACAAAATTAAACAAAGTTACCCATGATTAAAACGTCATTACATTTCTTTGTCGCATCTGCATCAGTTTCAATTTGGTGTAGATGGTTGAGCATGAGACTGCCGATTCGAAGATTCAAGGTTCGAGCCCTGGAATAGGATTTTTTGCGTCTCGATCCAGCTATAAGTTAATGAGACTACAATCTGCATCTCATTGCAATTTGGCATCATAGCTTTGTTTCGAAACCGTAAAGTGCATTGTAAGAATGAAGTTTCCCTTTATCGTGTAGTTGTGTTGCTTGTGGCTAGATAGATGCAAGTAATCCCCACAGTTGTATGATGCATGTTGCATCCATAAGCAGTTCCATCATCGTATTGAATTGTTTTAGCTAAATTAATCGGTATCAAACAGATGCCAATATTTCGTCCAGCTGATCTCGTCGACACGATTTCTTGTCAACAAGTAAACTAAATATCTAGCTAGTCCTGGAATGGGCTTAATTGGCTGGTCCCGATCATCATTATTTGGGAGATTGCGTGTAAGTCATGGGCCATGGCTCATGGTAGATTCATCATCCTAACTGCTACAAAGAAAGAAAAAAAGTTTATTCTGTATTTGAGCTTGAACCTGGGACCTTCTGATCCGCAGGCTCGAGCCTTATCATCTGCGTCATTTCTGATACTTGAATCAAAAGACATTAGAATACGATGGCATGACGTCTTAATCATGGGTAACTTTGTTTTAATTCGTGCTGGCAATTCTACGCGATTTTTAGTATCAACATGACATACTTTTGATAATTAGTAATTGAAAACGAATTCCTACACAAAAACGATGTATGGACGAAATGTTCGTTACACAAAGGAGAAATAGCTAATTAATTTACTGCCCCCACTCGCATAACAGTCCCATTTGCAAAAAGTAGGAATTGAGAAAACAGCATTTGAAGTTTGAAAACTTGTTTCCATATAAAACTTTGAAAAATCGCCAAAATTTGAAGAATATTTCGATCATCTCGAAACTTTCACAGATTGCTTTGCACATGAATATATAACTGTAAAAAATATTACAATCACTACAAAGTTGTTCAGTTTTGTGTTACGTAACACAAAAATCCATGATGGGACTGTTATGCGGGTACTTTTGAAATGGGACGCTCATGACTTGGTATTTTTTTCACATATTGACATAAAAAATCATATTTTTTATTATTGATTTTGGAAGTACATCGAAAATTGACTATTCATAACGTTAACTCAAAAGTGATGAAAAGTCAAATGGGACAGTTATGCGAGTGGGGGCAGTTTAGTCACGTAAAATAATGTAAAATTACATGACTTTTATACGTAAAATCGTAAAAATATCGTGTTTTTTCGTGATTTTTCAACTAAAATTTTTGAATAACTTCGAAATAAGCAATTTAAACACCATAGCATCTTCGGCAAAGTTGTAGAGTATTGTACTAACTATATCCTAACGGTATTTTCGGCACCTTTTCGGAGCAATTTTTTGGATTTATGAGCAAATTTCTGTGAAAACGGTTAAAAAAACACAAAATCGATTTGATACACCTTTAAATCTTTATCAATTTGGCTCAATTTTGGACTGAAGACTTGATTTTGCATGTGGATTGATAATTTGATGTGTCACGGAGAATCGGAGAAAAAAAGTTTCAAAGTGAACAGGTCTAATATATATATATATGTGTGAAAAATATCATAAATTGACCACACGGATTGGTATACCGAAGACTTTACCCCACCCCCCCCCCCCCCCTTAAACTGAATGATTGCCGAACACAAAAATGACTTGATTCCAAACCAGTTATACGTCGTCTTATGCACAGTTTGAAATTTTGCTTAAGTTCTGACATCATCTGCAGAAAACGGAAAGTGATTCACGTAGTATTGCATCATATCTTAAACAGATGATGAAATTTGAGAACACTTATCGCCACCTGTGACAAAGACATTCCTGTTTTATCCGGAAAAAATCTTGGCATCACTATGTGAAAATTTGAATGCATCTTGTATGCGACTAGCTGTTTCTTCTAGTTTCACTCTATAAGAGAAAATTGTCGAAAACTATCATTAAAATACAATAATGGAATGTATAGAAAACTTAATGAAAAAATATCAAAGTACATACATTAGAAGTAGGGTATCGGGATGCTTCGTTGGCATAGTCCCCTCGTTCGGCCTATCTTAACGTTAACCAAAAACTCAAACAAACACGCATAACTGGAAATCGGAAAAGCAATGTACCGTGAGGTCGCCATTCACCACTCATTTAACGGTATTTTCGTAAAGTATATGGCATTAAAAATCGACGTTTGCGAATATTGCATTTTAGTTTACGTTAACAACTCAACAATTATGTTGTTATTAGAGAAAAATTATAAAACAATTGTAAAATATGTTTACAGACGAAAAAATAAAAATTCAAATGTGTAATCTCTTGGCTCCTATTACCGCTCATGCATCCATTCACCGCTCATAATGGATCCATTCACCGCTCACTGGATTATTTTCTCATGGAATCACAGAAACTATTCATTTATAAAAACAAAATAACTTTTATTTACCAAAGTATCGATGATTCATGACGTTCAGTTCATCCTGTTTTGTCAAAATGGAAGCTTTAACGGGTTTTACCTATTGGATATTTTTTCCGCTGTTTGCCCTGAACAGTTCCCATGTTGTCCTGCAGCGCAGTGTGAGATATATTTTTTGAGAACGTGATTTCAGGTACACCCATATAAAAACATGGTGGAATGAAAGTTTTTAAATGTGGCAGCATATTACATTCACTTTTGTTACGATACTTTACTAAAATTTGACCATTTTTGTATGATTGACCCAAAATGAGCGGTGAATGGGGCATGAGCGGTGAATGGCGACCTCACGGTACCAAACAACTGTAACATTTCGTTTCAATTTTAGCACTTTGGAGCATTAAAATTGAATGAAAATGTCACTTTGTTTAGCTTTTGTAGACGCCAGGATTCTTCGGCTTAGTGGGTAGTCTGTACACATGATCATAAATGGAATGATTCTGGAACATTTCGAATTGACTTTTCGATAACTGAACATTTTATGCGACGGTCAAAGACACTATTTTGAACTTGTCCTACTTGTTTTCAACGAAAAATAACTATTTTACAAATTCAATGTGGGCCGAATATTGAGGACATTTTTTTCACTATGTACCCAAATCTTGGCCCATCAGTAAAATGACGTCAACAACACCGAAAATGTGACGTCAACAACGTTGCTTGCGAATGAACCAGAAAGAGCGAACGGGAAGAAAGGTTTTGTGTGCAGTGACTGTAAAAATATAACACAATAATGGGGTTGCGTTGTTTTCGTTACTAAATTAAGAAACAACTTTAGTTTAAGTGATTTATTTATAGTTATGTGAAAATTTTCGGAGCCAAATGTAATGTAAATGTAATTTGAAAGCAAGATTGGTGAACAAACAGTAATAATACTTCAGCATAAATATTAAAAAAAATAGAATAAGTGGTTCTAGCGCTTGGAAAGCAATAGGCCAACGTTGTATCCACTAATAGGCCAATTTTTGTACCGTAGACCAACGTTGCATACCATCGCATCGAATCTTTTCAACGTAATTAAGTAAGTTCTTGAATATTTACGCTAGTTTAGTTACAATTGTAGAAACATGAACTGCCTAGAGTGCGTGATAGAGTCAACACATCATTTATAGTGCTATTAATCCACGAGTTATGGTCAAAATTGTCAAGGCGGCTTGCATATTAGGCCAAGGAACGGTACACATACCCTAATTCACGAAAAATTGGCAAAACAATACCAATAATCAGTAGGGTAAGAAATAGCTCTGAGAAGTACAATTATTTTTCGGAAACAATACATCAATCATTTCGTGTAGAAATTTCCTAAAACATCACTGACACAAAATTGTACCATCCTTTCAATAGATGATGAAATCTGAGAACATTCAACAGCATACCTACTCGTGCATTCCTGTTTCTTCTGGAAAGTTTTCTCGGTAGCACTGCGCCTGCCTATGCGTAGAAGCCCAATAAAAAAAACGGCCTACGTGTTCCCGTACGGGTAACCAGGAAAAGAAGAAATAGCAAAAGCAACAGGAGAATAGCACCGGTTGTTTATGGAAGGGACATTTACAACACGGTCTCCCCCCAAATTTTTATGATGTCCTCTTGAAACATACTAATTTTTAACAGTAGGGATCTGAACAACATAGTGTGTAGTCGGAAAATTATTTTATGGTCTATCTTCAGGTCAATCGGTAATATTTTTGCATTGGGATTCAACGGTCGCGTAAGGACGGCTTCAAAATGAAAATCTGCTCAATTATCTTTGAAGTAACTTTCGTTACATTCACAAAGTGCAATCATTGCGGTAGTTTAAATATGTTGACAGTTTCACCGCCTCCTCTAATAAACGTTATTAATAAACTAAGAAACTAATTTTTATCGGTTTTATTGATGTTTCTCGATGAGCCAATGAAAACTACTGATAAAACGTTGTGACGTTTCGGCTTACTGTTTCTCTTCAGCCATTCTCAGACAATTTCGATCACCGCAGCAACTTTCACCTCCTTTTCTGCTGGGCGATCAAGTACCTTCTTAAAATTGTTGTTGCCAGAATCGGTAAAAATATGCAGCCAAAAACGGGTGTTGCCAAAATCTGTAAGAAATTGTTGCCAAAAACGGGTGTTGCCAAAATTGGTTAGAGGTATTTCCTTACTTTATTATAGAGATTTCAGCCCTAGGCTGGTTCATCTCTTATGAAGTTCGTTCATAGTATTTCCTCCTCACCCCGAACTACTTTTGAGATTCTTCCTTGAATTCCGACTGGCGGTTCTTCCGAATTCTATTGGAATATTGCTAAGTTTCCTACCATAAGTCCTACAGTGACTCCAGTGAGGAATTTCCTAAGAGAGTTCATTTTCAAAATTTCTCCCTGAATATCTCAGAACTTATGCCACAAAAGTTCAACTTATTAGACGCAGTGGCTTAATTTCCAGGTTTTGCAGGTTTCTGCAAGAGTTTTTCAAGTAATCCCGAAATTCACACAAAGTTTCTCGCGGGATTTCTATGGTAAAACCCAGAGTTAGTTAGTCAAGGTGCCCGATTTCTGCACTCCTGCATTGGTACATTCCCATAGATGAATTCCTGGAGGAATCTTTGAAGGAACCGTTTGAGCAACTCCTGAAGGAACTGCTAGAACTGAAGGAACAACTTCAGAAAGAATCCATGGAACAACTTTTGAAGAAATCCCTGCTGAAATTTCTGAAGTAATTCTAGGAATATTGAAGCAATCTCTGAAGATATTTCCGGAAGTATCACTGAAGACATTTCAGAAGGAATTAAAAAAAAATCTGAAGTAAAATCTAAATGAATTCCCGAATGAAGTTCTGAAAAAAAAAACAGGAATATTTTAAGAATCCATAGATGAAGGAATGCCTAAATAAACATTAGGAAACCTCTGGTGGAACTCAATGAGGGTATATTACAGGTGGGGCAGAAGAAGAGATGGCTATGTATTAGTAAGCAAAGAAAAATGTAAACACAAATAGTGACGTCACTATTTGACACGCGTTCTTATGGGAGCTCGCTTTGCTTGTAGTAGTGACATGTTTTGCACCAAACACGGATCTCACGCACACTAAGTGTCTCTTCCACACCTTCATTAGACTCTCATTGGGTGGAACTCCTTTTGAATAATTATTGAAAATAAAAACATCCTGAAGAAATCCCACACATTTTTTTTATGAATTCCTGGAGGAATCCATAGAGAAATTCCTAGAGGTACGCTTGGATGAAATCCTAGAGGAATTTCTGAGAAAATACAATACCTGGTGGAATTGCTGATGAAATCTCTGTGTGAATTTCTGAAGGAATCTCTGCAAAAATGTCTTCCAGTCTTTCTATAAGAATCTCTGAAAGAATCTGTAGAAAAATATCTAAAAGAATCCTTCAAGGATTTTCTAAGACTTTCTTTAAAAAAACCTTAGAGGAATATCTTAAAGAGAAATGTCTTGAAAGAATATCTAAAGGAATGTAAAGAAATCTTGGGAATTTCCTTGATAAACTCTTGTAGAATTTCTAAAGTAATCCTTGGAGAAAATTCTTTACAAAGCTTCTGAGAAAATTTTGAAGGAGTTTTGAATTTCTGGTGCAAAATGATTTTATGAAAGGATTTCTAAAGGAATCGATGTAACATTTTTGGAAGCTATTCGTGCAACACTTTCTTAAGGAGTTCTTGGAGAAATTTCTAAAGAATATTTTAAATTCTATACGAATCGCTAGAAAATTTTGTGAAAGAGTTTTTAACTTAATTTGTTAACAATTTTCTGGATGATTTTTTAAAGTAAATCTACGAGGAGTTTCCAAAGGATTCCCTGAAAGAATGTCTTTAATTTCTTCCGAGTTTTCATCCAAAACAACTCTCAGGATTGTTCCCAGAATTTTTAATTTTTTTCTTCCGGGATTGTTCCTGCAAACTATGAAGTGATTTTTTCAACAATTTTGCATAAATTCGTTTAGTTAACCCTCTAATACCCAAATTTTTTATTTTGATCTAAATATCATTTTTCGTCATCTAAAATCGATTTAAACATGTTTTGGAAGATGATTCTTTTTAATTCTCGATTTCGTGAATTTCAGTTTTTGATTTTTCTAATTTTTATTTTTGAACATTCCCAAAGTATAATATTTTTCCTGGAAGCCTATTTGGGGTACGGATTTTTTGAGATGAAAACATTTTGAGATATTATGATTGTTGTTGAAATATTTTTATTTTAAATTTTTTTCATAGAAAAATTTACTTTCCGTGTAATTTTAAGGAAAATAATTTTAGAGTGTATTCGATTCCCTTAAACTATAAAACTAGGATAGAATGACTTGGGAAAAATTTAAAATATGTTAATTGCAGTGATCAAATGCAAAATAAACAATGACTTCTAGAAGGTGACTAAAACATCAATTTTTCAATGATTTTTAAAAAATGTAAATACGCTTTAAAATACACCAAAAACCATTTTGAGATATACAAAACAGTCCTAAATATCAACCAAAAATATAAAAATTTTGATTTTCCACTAAACAAAAATTACAAAAATGCTCAAACTATACCCCGTCTAAAGGCGGTATTGGGTATTAGAGGGTTAAACCATGATTTCTCTGTATTTCTGTAATTCCTTCGGGAATTATGCCAATAATTCCTCCTCGGACTTTTGATATAAATCCTCAAAATATTTCGCAGTCATTAATCGATGTAATTTAATAATTAGCTGTCCCATGTACTGTTTTTATCTACATAGTTTCGTTTCCTTGACTTAAATAATGGTTTAACCGATAAGTTTGCGTGACGTTAATAAAAATTACAATTACAATTACAATTATTTCTCCCGGAATTCATTCCGTAATTCTTATGACATTAAAACCTGATTCTTTTGAAGATTTGGAAGTTAAAATCGATCAAGAAATTCTTCCAGAAAGATATCTTCAGAAATTCAGTCAGGACTGAACTCCCACAGAATTATCTCTTGGAATGCTTTTCAGAACTTCTCACAATACCCCTTCCTTATTTTTTCATGACATTTCCCTAGTATTCCTCTCAGTTCTTCTGGATTTTTACAGAAAGTTTCCAAAATCAGAAGCCTGAACGGTTTCTCTATGTTTTTTACATTAAGAACCCATTTAAAAATACTTCCAAGTCATTAATCTCCTTTGAACAGCATTATGACTGATTTCCTTAGCTTTCAAGTTCGAACATGAACTCTCTTTCCTGGACTTTCCCAAAGTTTTAGGCAGCATTTGTCACATTACCTGCGCTTTGAGCAAAGGAAAGAAGATATGATTTTGTATATACCTGTACAAGAAATCACAGCAACCGTTGCATAGGTTTATCTCCTGGAAGCATTTTCTAACGAACAGATCCAAAAGGGATTTTCTGGGTTGCTGTGATGGATTTCTTCGAATGAATTCATTCCCAGGTAACTAGAACATACGCGCGGAGCACTCTATTTCGTAAACTAAATATTAAGTGCCTAAATTGATTGTGAAAGTCAACAAAGTGTTTTTTGAAATCCAATGATTTGGAAACAACAATAAACTTGTCAGGCAAAGGCTGGACTCAGCAAAACAACGTTGCCTCAAATTACAGTTTCTTACCGATTTTGGCAACACGAGGTGAATTTAATGTTGCCAAATTGGGGTGTTGCCAAAATCGGTAAAAAAATTTTGTGGATAATTTTCAACTTTTATGCGTCAATTTGGCTTATATTATAAATATGGACTATTCACAAGCTATAAAACGATCCATGTAGGTGACGTTCATAAATTACGTCATGATTTGTAAAATTGTCGATTTTGAAAAATTTAATGAATTTTGATCTTTTAAAGAAAAGTAAGGATAAAATAACACTACATTTACAAATACAAACGATTTTTCGGTAAAAGTTTTTGGTCAAAATTTTTTGTTGCCAAAATCGGTAAAATATTGTTGCCAAAATCGGGTGTTGCCAAAATCGGTAAGAAATTGTTGCCAAAAACGGGTGTTGCCAAAATCGGGAAGGAAATGTTGCCAAAAACGGGTGTTGCCAAAATCGGGAGTAGACAAAAACGGGTGTTGCCAAAATCGGTAAGAAACTGTATTCATTGATCGCATTTCTTCGGCTCTGGGCCGCAGCTGTCTCCCATTCATTCCCTTTGGATCCGGCGTCACCCAATGAATGGATACGCACAAAAACGCACAATTTTCGGTGCTACGTGCTCCAGAGCCTACTTCTCATGGATGCTTTTACCTGACACCACGAAAAATAGCTTCCCAGCAACAAAAGCAACAGGACGGTTTTTCCTGGTTGCTTTGATTGCAGCACGCAATCAGTTGAGAAAGAGAGCGCATATGGGAGAGAGCGCGGAGCGGGGACAAAATAGAAAATCCTGTGTTTACACAACTCTTACCTAGATTTGCATCAGATGGTGTATCCTCCGTGACCCGTTCCACCATTGTTGCTGTTGTTGTTGTTGTCGTGTTGGCCGCTTTTCCCTGGACTGGACTGGCTGAGGGCACAAGAGGGCTCCCGAATCGACGACGACGACGACGACAGCACACTTGGATCTTTCACCCCGACGAAAAAACCGGACTAGCAAGCGAATTTGACATGCACCATTCACCTACCAGTTCCCGAGCGGAAAAATCACACGCGATTTTCCACTTTTTTCGAACGAAAAAAAAACCAAAGTAGGCTCTTTCACTTCTTCTTTCTCCACGGCAGAGAAAAAGAGCGAGTACGTGATCACTCCGGGATTCAAGATGACTGCATCCGATTCATTCGGCGTAGAAATCGAGCCGATTTCTGCCACAAAAACACCACGGTTGCTGCGATGAGCTGAACGGCCGACTGACTGGCACACACACGCACACAACGAACGCTAGCTACCGTTGTGCGACAGTGTAGAGAAGAGATCGCGCTTACACCAACACACTGACACGACTGACTGCTTCTTCTTTCCCTGCACGGAATTCGCGCAACACGACCACCAGATACCAGCGAGATCGACTGAGGAAAAAGGGACCTTTCTTCTTATTCTTCTTCCTCTGTCTTGCTACCCCCTTTTTGCGACTTTTTCTTCCGATTTAGCCGAGAAAAAATTTCGCCTTTGCTCTCTTCATCGAAGAACTCCGTGACTTTTGGCTCCTCGACACCCGCGGCGATTCATCCGACGACCGATCGAAGTAGGCTAGGGCTAGGACACACTGTCGAGAAAACGCGCAACAACTCGCACACTTGGATCGAGATCGGCAAAACTTCGTCGTAGGAGGCGCTTGAAGAGAGACACGCACACGATTTTTTTCTTTCCTGCCTACTATTCCGGTTGGTTGGTAAAAATGGAGTTGAAAAAGGCTGGTGCTGCTGGTGTGTGTTTAAAACAAATCGCTAAATAGCGGACAAAGGCCGATGTTTTGCTTCACTCTCTTCTCCCTGACTAGCTACCCATTACGCTCCTTCGATGTTCAAAATCCGACTGAAACACGGGCGAGCGAACCGACCGAATGCGACCCAGATGTGGCGTGTTGGAACCAGTGGCGCCAAAAATTGATTTGTTGTGGAAACTTCGGGAAACGATAATTCGATTAATCGTTATTGGTTGGTTTATTCTGATTATATCTCCGGATTTTCCAGAAACCTCTAATCCATTTTTGAGAATACTTAAAAATTGTGAATTAGCATCCATAATCAACGCAAAAAGTAAGTTTTCCGTATAACAAAATTACTTGATAATAAATATGCAAAGTTTGGCATCACTGGTGCCAAAAAGATTTTGTTTTGCATGTTCAGACCGGGTTACACATATTGAATCGGGCGCAACAGCTAACAAAACGATCACATTGCTACGTTACACTCGATACCTGACCTGCGCATTTATCACGCAATGTGCGTTATGGATGCTTTTGAATGGGCAGTTACATTGTCATGAGATTTCCAACACAAGTGCTTCCAAAGCGATATAAGGCAATCCATGACGACTTTTCGCGATGGGGGTGACAGCCAAAAATGTAAACATAGTGTGAGTACAACTTACCAAAGTTTCGTCAAGTGTCGTCGGTGCTTAACAAATTCCTTTGTGTTCAACTGTCACCCCGATCATCGTATGTCAAAAATACATGGTAAACAAAAGAAATCAGCTGATCGCATCTGTCTCATGGATAGCCTTATAGCCGCTCTGTTTCCTGTTCCCAAGTAGCGCGCTCAAGCAAAATTGCACCTGTTTCCGCAAGTATGATCTAGTATGGAGAGATTCCTCACGGATTAATAGTATCACAGACAAACAGACGTAACACCAGCGGCGTCATGGTCGCAATTTTTTCCACAGTCAAGTTCGCAGATTGTGAACAATCTTTGGTACCCATTACGTAGTTTATTTTTGGTCCTTTAACTGTCAGATCGGTGTAAAACGCTAAAAATAATTTACACAAAATGCAATTTACACAGAAAAAAAAATACACGGTAATGATTTATATTGTGTACCAGATTGGACATAAAAAATTTCACGGTTTTCTTTGGTACATCGAGGTCTTGAAATTAGTCTATGGTAACACTCTGATAATTCCCATCGTACACCAAAATAAGTCTATTTATGAATATGATAGTTGGCCAACTGGCCATCCGTGGTGCCCGCATCGTTTTTGTTCGAGTTTGACATTTGCCCACTTCCGCTACCTACACTGAAATAAATTTTGTTGTTGTTTCTACCGAATCCATGGTAAAATTAAGAACTGTACCAACAATTTTCAACCGAATGCAAAATTCTGTTAATTGTACTGAAACATTGTCAATATTACCATACGTAAAGTACCATTGACTAAAAACATTCTTGATGTTACTATTTTGACATTGTATTTTTGACCATGTTTATCTAAGACGCGCAACATTCAAGTCTACATGGTCGAAATAACAATGCCCAAATAGTAGAACCAAGAATGTTTTTAGTCAACAGTAATACACGCATGGTAATATTGACAATATTTCAGTACAATTAACAGAATTTTGCATTCGGTTGAAAATTGTTGGTACAGTTCTTAATTCTACCATGGATTCGGTGGAAACGACAACAAAATTTATTTCAGTGTAGTTGATGATCGGCCAAACTCAGTCCTTTGAGCATTGGGCGAACATGTTGTAGTGATTCGAAAAATGTTCAAAATTGTACGTATGTTTGTTTGTGAACTATTGTTTTCTTTTTATACAAGGGAGGATCCCAAGAAACAGAACTAGCTGAATAGTAGTTTCTTAAGCTAAAATTTGCTGAAAAGTGGTTTGTTCCACTCTTATACAGCAAAAATGTTTGTTGGGATGTTATTGCATATTACCTTGAAACCCACCTTGCTATTAAATATTTGCCATCCCTATTTGAATAACCCCCAGCCTTTATGACATTTATGTGTACTAGGGTGCCAATGGAATGTATGGGAAAAATTTGACCATCGAATTTCAAAAACGGGTAGTGCTCAAAAGTTTCGTTTCCTCAAAAAAAGTCCCCATGCAAAATTTCAGCTCAATCGGACTTCGCTAAGGGGTGGCCCAAAGCGGTCAAAGTTTGGCTGTTTTGAAACACGAAAAATATCCCAAGGTAGGGATACATGAAAATTTCGAAATCGAAATTTTTTTTTATGCCAAATGCCTTAAAAGTGCATGAAACGTCGAGATCTGGTGTTATCTCAAAAATTTTTTTTTGGAAAAAAATTGACTTTTTGAACTTAGAAAATTTTTGAGTTGGGGGAGTGAAATGAATTTGAAATGGAGGATTTGAATTTAGTTGCTGAAATATTCAAAGCAATAGTACTGGAACATGTCTTATATCATGGTTGGCAACTGCTAGCATATTATATATCATATATCGTTAGGGTGGTTCACTTATTTTGCATTAGGGTGGTCCTTTTTGTAGAAAAATTTAAAAAATAAGATAATAGTATTAAATATCACTTATATACCTGTAAGTCATTTTCAATGTTGAATATATATATATTAGGGTGGCTCATTTATTTTTAATTAGGGTGGTTCATTGAGATGGAAATTAAGAACAAAAAAATATTTCCAGAAATCTTACCAGTCATATTTTTGTATAGTTTAAAACCATGATCCTTTATTGGCATGTAACACTTTGTTAAAATATTCCTAGACCAACATGTGGAAAGGGCGTAACAACCATTGCGATTTTCTGCTTCTCCTGTCCCTCCCGGGCATATCCACAATTATTCATAAAATCTTTTATTTTCTTTTTTAAATTTTGAATCTTTTTTTTTTTTGATGCTTTACTTATTTTGCAAAAGGGTGATCCTTTTTGTAGAAAATTAAATAAGAAAACGATAATAGTATTTGTATTGTATTTTCCGTTAGGGTTGTTTTTTTTTTGGAAATTAAGATCAAAAAATACTTCGAGAAAATTCAACTAGGTAATCTTTTTCGTATAGCTTCAAGCCATGATTTCCTACAAATCTTTCGGTGACTTATCTATAATGAGATATTCTCTAATTATTATCTCTCCTCTCGTTCTATTTCATTAATCACGGCATCAATATAATGATTAAAACCGATTTACAGAATTCAATATTGTGGTACGGACTACCAAAGAGATTTATTTACTAGAGAGGTTCATCTCATTGTAAGATTTTGAAAAGTTTTGTGAGACTAAATTCAAAAACTCGAGTAAACATTTATAAGGCTATCCATGAGACAGATGCGATCAGCTGATTTCTTTTGTTTACCATGTATTTTTGACATACGATGATCGGGGTGACAGTTGAACACAAAGGAATTTGTTAAGCACCGACGACACTTGACGAAACTTTGGTAAGTTGTACTCACACTATGTTTACATTTTTGGCTGTCACCCCCATCGCGAAAAGTCGTCATGGATTGCCTTATTCAGCTGTTTCTATGAGGAAGAAGAGTTAAGTTTGAAGAGTAGAACTGTTTGTTGAACCCCTAAGATGGGAAAGTTTATCATTAATGCGGTATTTGCAGATATAATTTACTTTTGCAATGGTCATGGCCAACGCAGTTCCGCACGGAGCGTTAAAATTCACCCGAGTGAAATTCTCTCCGTGTGCTCAGTGTGGTACTGCGGTGCGGTTTTTTGACAGTTCGAAAAGACATTTAAATTATTTAAAAAAAAAAAGACGCGGACACCGTCTTCAGCCAGAGGCTGTACAGACTGAATGAAACTAAACATTAGACAAGGGACACACGGAGCATGCACCAGTGGATACGGAGAAGAAACTATTCTCACGAAAAGTTTCATCGCCCGGAGCGGGAATCGAACCCTCACCCCATAGCATGGTGCGATTAGAAGCTTGGTGACCCTAACCGCACGGCTACGAGGCTCCACAACATTCTTTTATCAGTTAAGATAGGAAGATTTCATAAATACGAAGATTTCGGTGGTGTAAATCAATAGAGCATAATTTTCATACGCTCAGTGCGAACAAGCCTGGTCGTAGTAAAAGGGACGTAACGGAAGAGTGGGATCGTTTTTGTGATATTTACTAAATTCATGCTGATAGGTTTTTGGTACATTACATTAAATTACATCTGATTTTTTGAACTTTTATTTTCCTTTTCTTTTTTGCTATTCCTCTGCGTAATATCAGTTTCCAACAAGGATTCCGGACAAGAGAGAGCGCATAAGACGGCGAAACAAAAATTAAATTTTGGTCTGTCTCAAAAGCAAACTTATGTGTCTCTGACAGTTTTTGGGTCGCTGAATCCGAATCCGGGCTCAGATTTGCTCCAGCACGTCACAATTTTGAGCTATACCCCGATTTATAGGGCAAAATATGCGATTTTGGGCTTTTGGCTCAGTGTGGTACTGCGGTGCGGTTTTTTGACAGTTCGAAAAGACATTTAAATTACAGTAAAACCTCCATGAGTCGATATTGAAGGGACCATCGACTCAAGGAAATATCGAGTAGTGGATCAAAAATCCTTTGGAAAGCTTTTTGGGGGGACCATCATAGTAACCCAGAAATTATTTTTCAGTATGGAAAAAAATACCTCCATGAGTCGATATCGAGTCAAGGAACATCGACTCATAGAAATTTGACTGTATTTCAACATCCTTCTATCAGTTAAGATACACTGAGAGGAAAATACATTTTAGTTTCACTGGAAAAACTCAAGTAACCGTTCAAAAATGATGTTTTCAGTGAGTTCAAATGAATTAAGTAAAATTCGCTTGAAAACTTAGTGAAACTCCAAAGAAAAGCTATTGAAAATTTGGTACTGTATTGTATTGTAAAATGTATATGATTTTCTAGTGGGTTTTACTGAAGTCGAATGTATGAAAAATGAAGCGAATTATTGTCAGCCATCACTAACGAACCAAGCATGAGTGTGATGATGGCAATATGTTCTGTGATTTTTATGTTTCCATCCTTACTAGGGAACCGTTTGGGGGTCTCCGATAAAACGGAGACAAACCAATTTTTTTAATAATCTCGAAATAGACAAAACAAGAACGAAAATGGCCAAAAGTTGTTTCAAATACACTGAAAATTTACTTAAATTTTATGAAATTTTGTAGTGAAAAATTTCACTTAAATGCTATTGGATTTTTCCAGTGGAATATTATGCTTTTGGTCGAAATACAAAGTGACCGAACGTGCGAAAATTGATTTTTAAGCTACTTAGAAATGTCGCAACTCAATTTGGATTAGTGCATATTGTTGCTCTTAATTAGCTTAATGATGCGCAACAGAAAAAATAGATTCAAATTTACTTCGCAGCTGCAACTTCGCATGTGCTTCTAGCGACGACTTCGATTTGGTGGTGCGACGATAATATTTTCACTAACCAATCATGTAAGTTTCAAATGTTTAGTTAGATGGAAAAAATCTACTTATGATTTCCAGTGGAATTGAAGTGAATTTTTCGCTCAGTGTAGGAAGATTGCATGAATACGATAATTTTGGTGGTGTAAATCAAAAGAGCATAAATTTCATCCGCTCAGTACGGACATGCTTGGCCTTAACCATTGCAAAAGTAAATTATATCTGCTAATACCGCATTAATGAAAAACTTCCCCATTTTAGAGGTTCAAGAAACAGTTCTACTCTTCAAACTCAACTCTTCTTCCTCATAGAAACAGCTGAATAAATATTTACCCGAATATTTGAATTTAGTCTCACAAAACTTTTCAAAATCTTACAATGATATGAACCTCTCTAGTAAATGAATCCCTTTGGTAGTCCGTAACACTATGTTGAATTCTGTAGATAGAACTCGGTTTTAATCACTATATTGATGCCGTGATTAATGAAATAGAACGAGAGGAGAGATAATAATTAGAGAATATCTCATTATTGATAAGTCACCGAAAGATTTATAGGAAATCATGGCTTGAAGCTATACGAAAAAGATTACCTGGTTGAATTTTCTGGAAGTATTTTTTGATCTTAATTTCCAAAAAAAAACAACCCTAACGGAAAATACAATTATTATGTTTTTTTTAATTTATTTTTCTACAAAAAGGACCACCCTTATGCAAAATAAGTGAAGCACCAAAAAAAAAAGATTCAACATTTTAAAAAGAAAATAAAAGATTTCTTGAATAATTGTGGATATGCCCGGGAGGGACAGGAGAAGCAGAAATTCGAAATGGTTGTTACGCCCTTTCCACATGTTGGTCTAGGAATATTTTAACAAAGTGTTACATGCCAATAAAGGATCATGGTTTTAAACTATACAAAAATATGACTGGTAAGTTTTCTGGAAATATTTTTTTGTTCTTAATTTCCATCTCAAAGAACCACCCTAAATAAAAATAAATGAGCCACCCTAATGAAATATTATACATATTCAACATTGAAAATGACTTACAGTTATATGAGATTTTTTTAATACTGTTATCTTATTTTTTAATTTTTCTACAAAAAGGACCACCCTAATGCAAAATAAGTGAACCACCCTAACGATATATGATATATAATATGCTAGTAGTTGCCAACGATGATATAAGACATGTTCCAGTACTATTGCTATGAATATTTCAGCAACTAAATTCAAATCCTCCATTTCAAATTCATTTCACTCCCCCAACTCAAAAATTTTCTAAGTCCAAAAAGTCAATTTTTTTCAAAAAAAAATTTTTTGAGATAACACCAGATCTCGACGTTTCATGCACTTTTAAGGCCTTTGGCATCAAAAAAAAAAATTCGATTTCGAAATTTTCATGTATCCCTACCTTGGGATATTTTTCGTGTTTCAAAACAGCCAAACTTTGACCGCTTTGGGCCACCCCTTAGCGAAGTCCGATTGAGCTGAAATTTTGCATGGGGACTTTTTTTTGAGGAGACGAAACTTTTGAGCACTACCCGTTTTTGAAATTCGAAAATTCGATTTTCATTGGCACCCTAGTAAACATGGTGAAAAGCAAGAAGAAAAGTTTGAAGTGCAAGTTCTGTGGCGATTGGCACGATTTCGCCAAGGGATCGTGCCCCGCGCTAGGGAAGAGGTGTCGTGGGTGCGGTGGAAAAAAACACTTTGAGAAGGTCTGCAAGGCGGACGGTAAGAAGAAAATGAAGAACAAGAGAAAAGTGAAAAAAGTGCAGGATGGTAGTCTTTCAGACACCAGCCAAAGTGAGGACAGTGATTATTCGGAAACGGAGAGCGAAGAAGAAGAAGTGGTTATCGGAAAAGTCTATGATTATTCGGACGCTGGAGGCAACGTGCTTGCGGATTTGGAAGTGTTCGTCAGCGATAAATGGCAATCGGTACGCTGTGAACTGGATACCGGCGCAAATACGAGCCTTGTAGGAGTGGATTGGCTGAAGAAAATGGCAGGCGGTGAATGTCCCGAATTGCTGCCTTCTAAGTACCGCCTACAAAGTTTTGGAGGAGCTGCGACTTCAGTACTCGGCGAGGTCAGGATTCCTTGTCGACGCGGCGACCGTAGGTATACGCTGGCGTTACAAGTCGTTAATGTCAACCATGTGCCTCTCCTATCAGCAAAGGTATGTAAAAAACTTGGATTTGTTAAGTTTTGCCACTCGGTGGTGCTTCAGCCCCCAAGATCGGAGCAAGATTGTCTCAACATTTACCGAATCAAGGCTGAACAGATAATTCAGGAGCATAAGCAGCTTTTTGAGGGATATGGAAAGTTCTCGGGAGTTGTGTCTTTGGAAGTTGATCCCGATGTTGTTCCCTCTGCCCAGCAACCTCGACGAGTTCCTATTGCTATGCGTGAACTCCTGAAAGATGAATTGCGAAAGTTAGAGCGATACGGCATTATCGTTAAGGAAAACCAGCACACTGAGTGGGTTAGCAACATCGTTCTGGTTAAACAGGGTGGCCAAACGGGGTCAGTTCGTATATGCTTGGACCCTATTCCACTCAATAATGCATTGAAGCGTCCTCGGCTCCAGTTTACGACAATCGACGAAATTCTGCCAGAACTAGGGCGAGCGAAGGTGTTCTCTACAGTCGATTTGAAGAAGGGTTTCTGGCATGTACTCTTGGATGAGGAAAGCAGTCGAATGACGACTAGGGATGTAGTACCGGTAGTACCGGTACCGAAAATACCGGTATTACCGACCATTTCCTGGTACCGAAATACCGGTACTGACTGATCCTTGGTACCGGTACTTTCGGTACCGTGAAATCTCTCCCAAAATGCTGAGATCCGGTCATTAGTATAGCCAATATGCAATGAAAATAAACGAAAACATTTAAAACCAACTACTTTGACAAACAAACATTCCATATATGCAACCTTTCTGCAAATCCAGGATATCTTAGTAATGATTGGTTCAATAAACGTTGAAGTTTGGAAATGGATTAACTAACATAGAATAAAACTTGTTAGATTAGGGGTTCTTGTTATTTCTTCAGTTTTTAGAATCCGTTGGATCATCAAGGAAAAATCAACTTTTTCTGTCTTTACCTCACAGCTATCTATCTGATTTGGGTAATGTAAAGTTGTTCCTCTTTCATTTTAAACTGACCAAGATACTGCCTGTGAAACTGAGCTATAAGAATAGGGTAAGAAATCAAGCTTTGAACTAGTCAAATTGTAATCTTAATTTGAACCATTTCAAAATTCATTAAAACGACGTACTATTCAGGCAAATATTGTCCCGAAAAAGATGTTAAACAGCTTTCCGTAATATAACCTGATAACATGGACTTTAAAAGCATTGAAAAAAGCGTTTTTGTCATGGAAAACAGGCAACTGAAAAATCACTGTGATTTCACCCATTTCCCCCAAGAGAAAGCACATTTTCGGTGCACTCGTACAGCTCATGCATTGTATGACACGCAATATGTGAACACGTCAAATGAAAGCTTATTTATCGTAGAATCGACCAACCGAATAATATTCCGCATTATTTGTCATACAATTATCAAATTTAAGTGATTTTTACTTGGAGAATGTTATCTTAAGTTGAACCATTTGTAATCTAAATTTGAACTAGTAAACGGGGGTGAGCTTCTAGTGTTGGCCTGTAGATTGCGCTAGTGGTTGCTTTGTTTACTCTTGGGGGTTGAAAAAATCCAAATTTAGTTTCCAAATTCCTAAAGAATTTCGAACATTCTGAGTTGAGATTCCACTGCCTAATGAAAAATAGGTATAAGAATTAGCAGATTCATGTGATTTTTTATTGTTTAGCATGGAATTGGCTGTTTTGTGAGTTGCTCGAGCTGCTGCCGCCAGTAGTTCAAATTAAGATTAAAATTGGTTCAAATTATGATTACGATGGTTCAAATTAAGATTAAAATCACTGTCGATGAAAAATCGAATATTTAAATGAAATTCGGTACAAATACAAACTTTTTACCATTTAACAGAAAGCTTATACCCATGGCTTTCATGTACATACGATTTTGCCGTAGTAAATTATTTCCATGTGGGAGAAAAAATCACTTAAAATTTGCACTGCTTCAGAAAGCCGCAATTTGGTTCAAATTTTGATTACCTACCCTAGTTCCAAAAACAGTTTCATACAGCTCATTTCTTTCTATCTTTTTTGTCTATCTATATTTTTTGTTCAATTTAGTATTTTATGGTTAGCTTCTATGACATCCCTGAAAACCGAAATACAACTGGAAATTAGGAAATCTACAATGCAATAGATCATTCTTCATGAGTAAAAAAAATTCCCAGTACCGGTATTTTACCGGTACTACCGGTACTGTAAGCTCCAGCTACGAAATACCGGTACTCACTAAAAGTGGTTGGTACTGCGACCCCTAATGACGACCTTTTGGACTCCTTTTGGGAGGTACAGATGGGTTCGAATGCCCTTCGGTATAGCTCCAGCACCGGAGATTTTTCAAGCTAAACTGCAGGAAGCAATTCAGGGACTGAAAGGAGTTGAATGTTTGGCCGACGACGTGCTAATCTACGGCTCTGGAGAATCTTTAAAGGAAGCGTTAGAGGACCACAACAGGAATCTGAAGGAATTGTGTAGGCGACTGGAAAGAAGCGACATCAAGCTGAACCTTAGCAAATTGAAACTATGCGAAACATCAGTCAAGTTTTTCGGGCATGTTTTAACAAATCAGGGTTTGAAGGCAGATGAGAGCAAAATAGCCACCATCAAGGAGTTTCCAACGCCAACAGATCGCAAGCAACTGCAGAGATTCATCGGCATGGTGAATTACCTCGGGCGCTATATCAGAAACCTCAGTGCTGAAAGCACAGAACTACGAAGATTGATTTCGGATAGGGAAACTTGGGCTTGGACGGCAGCAGAAGAGAAGGAGTTTAACCGAATGAAGGCGATAGTTGCGGATGTGAAGTCATTACAGTACTACGATGTAAACTAGCCACTCGTGATAGAATGCGATGCGAGTTCATTTGGGTTGGGCGCTGCGGTGTTCCAGGAGAAAGGGGTCATCGGGTATGCATCACGCACTTTGACAGCTACGGAGAAATTGTGTTGTGTTCTCCCGCGTGAAGCGAACATTGGCGAGATTGTGTGCTTGTTCAGACACGTCGGCTGTGGTAAACACTGAGCGATCACTCCCCGCGAGTGTTCGATTGTCGGCTTCCCGCGCGAAGCGAACAATGACGAGATTGTGTACTTGTTCGGACATATCGGTTGTGGTTAATATTGTGCGATCACTCGACGTGAGTGATCTATTGTTTGCTTCCCGCGTGAAGCGAACAATGACGAGACTGTGTGCTTGTTCGGACACGTCGGTTGTGGTAAATATTGAGCGATCACTTGACGTTAGTGATCTTTTGTTTGCCTCCCGCATGAAGCGAACAATTGCGAGATTGTGTGCTTGTTCGGACACGTCCAAAGTCCAAATAAAGTCGTTCATGTCCCATACATTGGTGTGAAATTTCGGGGTTCATGAAGTACTAGACCAAAAAATAATAATACCTTCGTATAATAATACCTTGCACCTTTCTACAAATGGAAAACCTACACACTTAATTTTTTTCGCTGAATCTCGGCAATTTGTTTTGCTTTTTACCGAGATTGGCACCGCCGAGCGCTCAGCAAACTCGTTTTCCAACGAGATCTCAGCAATCGTGTTTTTTGTTTGCTGAGGTTCAGAAGATGTTTTGCCGAAATTCAGCTAACAAGTGTTATTTTTTACCGAGATTCAGTATAAATATTTACTGAGACACGGCGGTGCCGACGTTTGCCGAGCTCATCTTAGTGTGTAGTACTCCGCTGTTGCTATGAGTAACGAACTACTGTTTATACAAATATAAACAGGAAAAAGTCTTGAGGTTCTGATGGGTAACGTATTTAGTGATCGTTTCTTTAAGTAATTTCGCATTTGTTTTATTTTAGGAAACGGAAGTAATACCCCAACACCTACCTCTCTTTGTAGTAAAAATTCAGCGGATGTCAAGATTCGGAAAAATTGGTAGATGGCCTCCTCTTGTCTGTCGGGAAATCGGTGTGCAATGCCCACATTAGACGCATCTACAGACACGACTAGGCAAGAGTTGCAGCAAAGACAGTTTGTTTTACGAGAATTAGAACAATTTATTTTATTCCAAAACCAATAAACTGATTAACCAAACTTTTCCGTTTCCGGTTTTACCGTCTTACATGCCGTTGTATGCTTCCCTGCAGCAGATACTTATTGAACCTCACCGGCCGGGTTTTCTCCATCCCTGCCTAAACTCTTTGGTTGTTCACACCTTTCCCGATCGTATAGAACGGCAAATTCCTTGTCGAGCGCCTTGAGACCTCATCTGAACATGTTTCGTTTCTTTTAAAAGGTTCAACATACATAAACATTACGTTTGGAATTTTATCAGTGTGCGAACATTATTGTAGCAGTTCGGATAGAGTACTCCCACACTTCGTGGTCACTTCCACATGATGTACAAATGCGCCGATGGGTCTTCGAGGTGAAGATTTTCAGTTTGTACTGCGCACAAGTATCGAGCTGAAAATTTTCTCGCTTTTTTTTATGAATTTTACAGTATGCTGTAGCCTTCGAAACCTGACATTATTTGGAGCTGACTGCATGCAGGCCTTTTTCACTTTTCTCCGAAATAGTCTATTTTGATTGACACATTAAATTTCGTTTGTTGTCATGAGCTAGTACATCATCCGTGAGCTACTGTCACTAACAGTCACAAAGTTAGTCAAAAATGAGGTAGTCAGCCGAACGTCAAACTTGGGTACCGGGGACCAAATGTAGTACTAGAAGTGGTACCCAGTTTGAGACCGACTGCTACGACTTTATTTGGACTTTGGACACGTCGGTTGTGGTAAACACTAAGCGATCACTCCCCGCGAGTGTTCGATTGTCTGCTTCCCGCGTGAAGCGAACAATGGCGAGACTGTGTGGTTGTTCGGACACGTCGGTTGCGGTTAATATTGAGCGATCACTTGACATGAGTGATCTATTGTTTGCTTCCCGCGTGAAGCGAACAATGGCGAGACTGTGTGTTTGTTCGGACACGTCGGTTGTGGTAAATATTGAGCGATCACTTGACGCGAGTGATCTATTGTTTGCTTTCCGCGTGAAGCGAACAATGGCGAGATCGGGTGCTTATTCGGATACGTCGGTTGTGGTAAATATTGAGCGATCACTTGACGTGAGTGATCTATTGTTTGCTTCCCGCGTGAAGCGAACAATGGCGACATCGTGAGCTTGTTCGGACACGTCGGTTGTGGTAAATATTGAGCGATCACTCAACGCGAGTGTTCGATTGTCTGCTTTCCGCGTAAAGCGAACAATGTCACGGCGGCCGGCATGGCGAACAAACATCAAAAGGTCATATTACTTATCAAAGTGAATCCTGACCCAACGATACCTTCCCTAATAACAAACACTCCTTCCTGCAGCCTTTGGTGGAGTCGCAGCGGTAAACGCGGTCCTTCACTTAACAAAGGTTGGTACTAATATTCCTTTCCTCTCCCAACCTGACTGCAAGGACGTGGCCGGCGCCGTTATTGTACTGTAAAAGAGAATCTCTGAAGCGTGCACAGTGAGAATGTTGACCACTCCCAGTCAATTATTCAGTTGATTCATTGCGCAACTGTCATTGGTTCGGGTCAATCACGGAGTAGCAACCATAGATATGTGCAGTCAGTCTAAGCTAAGCTAAGCTACGGAGAAATTGTGTTGTGTTGAGAAATTGTGGATTGTGTTCGCGTGTGTCCGATTCGATCAGTTAATTGTGGGTAACCCGAAGACGATAGTACGGACGGACCATAAGCCACTATTGGCTGTTTTTCGGAAACCGTTACTCTCCACTCCACGCCGCTTACAATCAGGGATGAGAAATGTACTGGAAAAAACTGTTATCTGCTGTACATTTGACATTTTTCCACATGAACATCAAGCCAAACTCAAACTGTTCGAAAAATAAATGTCATAACATTTTTTTTTCCTGCAGCGTTCTTCCTCGAAACGGTTTCCAAGCGCGAAAGCGCCAATACTCGAGCACAACGATGACAAAAATTTCTGTCTCTCCCGTTTTCGCATTTTTCTGCGTTTCAAACCGCTTCTAGACAAACTTCTTTACATGCATCACAAAGCTAGGAATGTGCTCTAGCTATTTATGCAAATCGATTTAAATTATTAATTAAAACAAGTGAGTTATTAGCAGTTGAAAATATTTGACATTTTTCGCAATCACTCGCCTCAGCATGACTGCTCATAAATATTTTCGTGGGGAAGCGAAAACCATCAAGCGTCTGCTTGACTGCCGTCGGCGCGGCGTCTGATGGTATTGGTGCTGCCGTTGTTTTGTTTTTATTTTACTGCAAGCAGGGTTGCCATTATGCCAGATTTATCTGGCACTGCCAGATTTTCAGGTGGCAAAAAGACAAAAAGAGAAACCATCAATTTTGCCCAGTAAAGAGAATTATCAGACAAAAGAGGCACAAAACAAGCAACAAAGAAGGCGTGACGATTACTCTTTATCCCTACTGGTAACAGATAATGACATGATCTCGAACTTTTTTGTTGCAGACAAAACGGAAGCTGAATTTGTTGCGTACTTTTCAACTCGTGAATAATCAATTATTACTAAACCAAAGTCGAAACTATTTGATGATAGATCTTCAACAGAGTTGCAGTGTTTACCGACTCGAAGTTACCGTTCGAAAATCACAATGCAAAGCTTCAAAATCTCTAAACTCATGGTGTACGATGTTTATCCTATTATTTTCAAGTTGGGACAAACTTATGTCGCATTGGGTGGACTGTCGCAACAAATACAAGTTGCGACATTGTCATTATTGTTGCGCGATGGTTGAATTTTGATTCACTGATTTTGCCAGATTTTTTATTTCAAGCCAGATTATTGATCAACAAAATTCCTTCTTGATGTTTTGAAAATATTTCTTATCATAGGCGCCAACTTAGGGGGGGGGGCAAGCATGGTTTTGCCCCCCCAATATTTGACGATTTTTAATGATTTTTCGAATTTCCCATACAAAAAATCAGAAAAACCAGGCTTTGCCCCCCCAATAATTTGACCAAGTTGGCGCGTCTGTTTCTTATTGACCTAGCATTTTTTAGACAACTCAAAAGTCTGCGTCTTTTATCTGAATCTGTTTGTTGGCAACTCGTTAACTTTCTTACACATCCAAATCGATTGCCATTGCTCGTTTTTTTTCCAATGAATAGAATTTAGTTATATGTACATTTTGCACATTGAACACAATACTAACATTGAAGATAATTTTGATAAACTACTGTAAATGTTTTTTGTCATACTATATATGAAAATAGCTGATCCCGGAAAACTTTGTCTTGCCTACTGCGTTTTTTGACGTTTCAAGTCCCAAGCCAAGTCCAAGTCCCTGTTCAAAATGTATGAAAACGCGATTTTCAAAAACTCTCAATTCTTGCATGTTTTTTGTCTTATAAACCTTCCTTGGGTGAAAACAAACAGAACAAAACTCAGACGACCCGAATCGGACCATCCGTTCGCAAGTTGTGCGCGGTCCCATGTATACCACTGCATTTTTATATAGATTGTTTTAAAGACTTTCCAATCTAATAAAACAAATACTATTGAAAAAGGACACTGTTTTATTAGTAAAATTATAAATTCAGTAAAAATTTGATCAATTTTGAGGATTTTCAAATCTATGTATAGTGCCAGATTTTGCCAGATTTTTAATTATGGACTTGCCAGCTAAGTTCTAAAATATAGTGGCAACCCTGACTGCAAGTATCGATGAACGGAAAAGAGAAAAAAGTATTTTTGCCAACCCTGCTTACAACATATGCTTCTATGCTTGTAGCTGTACAATCTGGAATTGCAATTTGTCACGGGTAAAGAGAATGTTGTTGCTGATGCCATATCAAGAGCTCCATTGAACGAGAAGCAGCCCGGCGATCTCTTCGATAAGCGAGACATCTATCGTATTTTCAACGAAGTAGAATCGATCAACATGAGCAACTACCTCAGTATCACTGACTTGCTTGCAACCCAGTGAGATCTGGTCTGCAAAACCTGGGAAGGTCTTGGAGTTTATCAATTCCATTGCACCTGACTGGGAGACGACGCGTCGTGGCAGTAGCTGATTACTTGACACATGGTAATTAGCTGGCTAGATGCGAATATCAAAACGGGACATGCTACAAAAGTTCAGCCTATTGGACGCAGTGGCTTAATTTCCCCAACAGAGGAGGAAAAAAAATCACTGACGAGCCACTGAACGAAGTGATTTCAGAAACAAAGACTGACCCTACAATGCAGATAATCATTCAGTACATCAATCAGGGCTGGCCGTCTTCTGTCGATAGAGTTCCGGACGCAGCGAAGGTGTACTTCAAGTATCGCGACGAATTGAGTACCCAAGACGGAATCGTGTTTAGAAGTGATCGAATTGTTGTACCACACTCTTTGAGGAAGATGCTTACGGAAAAAGTCCACCTGAGTCACAATGGAATTGAAGCGACTTTGAAGCTAGCCCGCGCAAACCTGTTTTGGCCAGGAATGAACTGCCAGGTCAAGGAAGCTGTGATGCGATGCGAAATTTGTGCGAAGTTTGCACCTTCACAACCGTCACCTCCAATGAAAAGTCATGCAATCCCAGTACATCCGTTCCAGGTCGTTTCTATAGATGTCTTTTTTGCAGAGTATCTGGGAGAAAAGAAAAAGTTCTTGGTGACCGTAGATCACTTTTCTGATTTTTTGAAGTCGATATACTCAAGGATCTAACCCCGAAAAGCACAATCAAGGTTTGCAAGGTTAATTTCTCGCGGCATGGCAGACCACAACTGGTTATAACGGATAACGGCACAAACTTCGTCAACGCAGATTGGAAGCAGTTCGCACAAGAATGGGATTTTCAGCATGCTACGTCGGCTCCACACCATCAACAAGCGAACGGAAAAGCAGAGGCAGCGGTGAAGATAACCAAACGTCTTCTACAAAAGTCCAAAGAGCCGGGAGTCGATTTCTGGTATGCTCTCCTCCATTGGAGAAACGTGCCGAATAAAATCGGATCGAGCCCAGTAGCGCGCATGTCTTCTCGAAGCACTCGGTGTGGAATACCAATGTCAGCAGAGAATCTCATCCCGAAGCCACAAATCGGAGTTCCAGAAGCAATAGAAGGCAACAGACGCAAGGCAAAGTATCATTACGACAAACGAACTCGTAATCTGCCGACTTTGGAAACGGGGCAACCTGTATATGTGCAGCTTCAACCAGAGACTTCAAAGCAGTGGACACCAGCAAACATTTGCAGTAGATTGAATGAGCGTTCGTACGTCGTTGATGTAGATGGCGCTCGTTATCGGCGTGATCTCGTTAATCTCAAATCACGTAAAGAACCACCTGTAACGCCTTCCCAGCCATCATTGAACAAACCAAGCGCTCCTGACGAGGTACCGACAATACCAGCGGATACGTCAATGGATTCAACCAGTTGTTCTGCGGCCAACAATTCAACAAGCAGTCATGAAGGATCACAGGAAACGCTTTGAAATGTTGCGGTATCGTCAACAAGCAAGGCGGAAAATGGGTCATCTCGTAAGCAAACCAATCAACCAGTGGGTAGCGTCACCAGACCGAAGAGAACCTCGAGACTGCTGAGAAGTTTTCTTGATTATGAAATGAATTAATTTTTATTTTCAAAACGGGGAAGATGTTATATTATGTAGTTATTGATCGCTCCCTCAGAGCGTTGTATTTGAATGACCCCGACATGCCGTTCAGTTGATTCCATGTATACGTACGGTTCGGATGTGTAATAAAGTTATCTTGAAACGAGCGTACTAGTTTCATTAGTGAAATAAAACAGTTTCTTTATAATATGCCCTCTCCACAAAGACCGGCTTTGTCAACAACGAATCTTCGACTTCGGAAAACCCTTATTTTACTTGGATCTCACTTGATGCTCAAGGAAGACAATTTTTACGAAATGATCTTGAGCCATACTGGGAACCGAACCCAGGTGTTTTGCGACATAAATAAAATATATTCTGGGAATTCTCGGTTGAAATTATCATTTGTCTGTCAACTTGAACTTAATGTATTCCACTTATATGCTAAAATTACAACAATTGTGAGCTACACCTTAATTACACTGGATGATGTACACACATTACACAATTGGGCAGGGTGCATCGGGGTGCCAAATTGGGAGCAATGTGACCCATCGGTACCGGGATCGACATCGGAAGAAGCCACTTCGGGTAGGCGATCAATGATGCATAACTTGGTGGACTGGGTGGGGCCATTGGAATCTGAAATCGGGAAAAAATTGTCTTTAGACGGTGATCATGGGCACTTGATAGCGTGTATCGAAGTGATATACCTGATGATGAGCGATGACTTGTGCCGAAGAAACTGGAGGCTTGAACGCACTGGCCGGTGGTGTTTTGCTACACTGTTCGATGGCCTTGAGCAGATCCGAGTCGCAACGCTTGAGTATCAACTCAAGCACGGATCGCTTGCGGTGTGGGAATAGCTGCGACAACATGTCCAGGGCATTTTGGGATACCGGTACGTTTGTGTTGGAATCTGATGAAAAAGTAAGAAAATGTTATTCAATTGAAACAGAGTTTAAAAATGACAGAATCTATAACTTCCGGTATAAGGTAAGACAAGATCATGATGCTTTCATAGAAATCAACATCAAATAGCTAGACTCACGCCTGCACCCGCTGGCCAAAAAAATGGTAAAAAAGGAACGAGAAGTACCGGAAACGATGGAGGCCAGGATCAGGAAAACCGCGACCTCCAGAAGAATCAAGCTCGCCTATTTTCATCGAGGTGAGCAATGCCTAGACGGCGTGGCTCGAAGGACACGCGGTTCAAGTACATATACGCATAAACGTCCGTTATTTCTCGCGAATAAGCTCAAGGGATGCATAGACGAGTTGAATGACCAGATAAAGCTTGGCGAGTGCACCAAGAGGAGGTAGAACGTGAGTGCCCAGGTAGAATTTGGACGGAAGGTTGTCAACAGAAGGAGTTAGCCAGAAGAAAACATGGCGGAAGATGATTGCATTAAGAAAGGTCAACAAAGTCAACAGTAACGGAACTGAGATGCCCTAACTGAACAGGCCAATCTCCACTCAGACGGTACTCGTCCCAGCGATGCTGATACATAGAAAAATGCTTACTTTGAATTTTACTGCTTCCCACTGGATCCGGTTCTTTGTCACTGCAGGCAGGAGATGTAGACGATGAAATATCCATCGACGAGGGAGATCCGAGTTGAGGTGATGCACAAGGTTCGGTTACGGTCATGCCGTAGATTTTACCCGGCGGAAGGGTCTCCAGTTGGGTGCCCATTTCCGTCGACGCTAGGCGTAGAGCTATGGCGTCTTCAACTGCTTGTTGTCGTTTTAGTGCAACCTGTAAAAAAAGGAAAGAATGTGAAACTATAGATTGATTTAATCAACATATTTTCTATTTTCTTCCTGGTGCTGAAATACGATTAGGATCGAACTAGCTTGAACCTAAAATCTTTTTTCGTTATAAGTTAGCCTTAACCGCGTAGAAACAGATTCTGGGTGGTAGTGGTAGAAAATTTTTCATCGGGGAAAATTGAAATAAAATTGATTATAGTATTTAATCATTTTTCTCAAATATTCTACTATGTATGTAGAACAACATTTGGTGAACATATTAATGTCTAACACATCAACTTACTGAGAATAAGATCTTATTTTTAAACAAATAAAACTGTCTTTATGTTAAATTGGTATACTTTTCTTGGCGTTCGTACTACGTGACCGGCCCATCATAGTTTGCCGAAATTTATTACGAATACAAAAAGCATCCAGAGCCTACACAGACTAAAATATTACCAACACAAATTGAGGTGAAATTCGGAAGGATTAGATAAAGGGGTGCAGTTTGTGAAATAGATAACCTCAGAATTTCGAGTTGAACTTGAATTCAAGTTAGTCACTTCGTCTTCGAGTCTTCTCGTGGCGTACCGGCAACGCGCCTGTCTAGTGAGTAGGAGTCGTGAGTTCGAGTGTCACCGAGAGGACGAGTAACTTTTTCGCAGATTTTACCTCAATTTGTCCATTTCTCACTCACGCCAGTTTTTGTAAAGTCTAGCTTTTGGAATTAAGTAAAGCTTCCATGCTGGTTAAGCCGCAAAAATCGATAATCAATAAATTTGATTATAGCATAGCATAACATAGCATGAATACTTGCACAAATCTTGGATGGAATTACAAAGTTGAATATATCCATTGACATTGCTGATGCCGCTATTATCTTCAATGTCAAGACCCACTCAGCTCCACACACCTGGTCAAGTCCTTGCAAGCATTTATAAATCCCTTCATCAACTTAGAAAGAGCCCAGAACTGATGCAGCTTCCAATAGATGAAAGAATGTTGAAAATAGCGAATTTTCAACTTATTTGTAGTTACATAACATTATAGAGTACATAAAATGTAATCAGAAAGACCTCACCTAGTTCCAGCGTAGCGTAGTCCACTGACTCTGAGCGTTGCACCTGTATTGATCTACTTGAAATTGATCTCAAGTATATCCTCCGGTCCCATCTCCGAAATCGAAAACGCAATCGGGACGCAAAACGGAATCACAACATGACCCAGGGTTGTATAGATCAGAGCTTCGTTTTTTTTATCTAGCAGACAGCAGCACACAACACTAACTTCATTACTAGTCATGCTAACGGGAGATGGTGGAAGTTGGGCAGTTTCACGATGCACGATGCATTTTTTTAAATATTCACAACCTTACAAAATGAGGGCCCATATAGCCGAGGCGGTAAACGCACGGGTATTCAGCATGACCATGCTGAGGGTGACGGGTTCGATTCCCGGTCGGTCCAGGATCTTTTCGTAAAGGAAATTTCCTTGACTTCCTTGGGCATAGAGTAGCTTCGTGCCTGCCATACGATATACACATGCAAAATGGTCATTGGCAGAGGAAGCTCTCAGTTAATAACTGTGGAAGTGCTCATACAACATTAAGCTGAGAAGCAGGCTTTGTCCCAGTGAGGACGTTACGCCAAGAAGAAGAGAAGAACCCTACAAAATGTCACGCGCTCTGGGGCCCGGTTTGGCGTCACACTGACGATACTTTCCGCAATATTCCTCAGCCAAGTCATTTTTTCACGGACACGAAAAAAGTAATCGAGAAAAATTCACCGTTCAAACGAAGAAGATTTAAATGAAGACGCTGTACATTATCACAGAAAAAGAGTACCTTACTGATCCGAATCGAGTTCCACGCGAGGACGACGTTGTGTACCACAAGCGAACTTTTTTCATGGTGCGTGTACTCAGTACACGACGCGACCGCTCCCGGGTTAAGAGCATGGCTAGCTACGTTGATGCCTTGGCCACGACATAAGTAACATGGTCCGCAGTATCATAACATCCGGGACCATAACGTCCCAGAACTTTATGGCGCGTTTTCTCGTGGCATAGCGTCCGACCTTGCAGAGGCGCCACAAAGCCCTGGAAAAGAAGGCACATACGGCAAAATGCGCGACACAACGACCGGGACATTATGGCCCGGACGTTATTATCCGGCCCCTTTTTAACGTCAGTAGAGTCGAGCAAAACTCCGAGATCCTTGACTGTTAATTCGCTTCAACTGAACACCTACCAAACCATAGTCAAAGTGAAAAGTGGACTTTTTGTGGCCGAATGATATGACAGAGCATTTCGATACATTTAGAAACATCCGATTTGACGTGCGCCATACAGCAAAAGTATCAAGCTGTTGCTGCATCGGGACGTTCCTTAATCGTGAAATACAGCTTCAAGTCGTTCGTCGGCATATGAAAGTTGTATGTATTCAGGGATAATATTGACGTTATTCATATACAACAAGAAAATAAACGGTCCAAGATGACCATTTTGGGGAACACCGGATAATACTGTGAACGGTGAAGAGACGTAGCCACCTACCTATTTTCACAGACATAGGTACATACTACGTTAGCTAGGATCGAAGAAGAGAATCGAATGCACGTGAGGAAGGTGTTGTTCATATCCAGTTTACCGAATTTGGCCAGAGCGATTTGGTGATTTATAGTCGAAGGTGGCGGAAATGTATACTTGTAATAGCTGCAAGATATCAACAGGTAAAACATAAATTTAATAAGTTAAATTTACAATCAATTTCATGTTTTTAAATTCCCCCAATAAATAAAAATAAACAAGGACGCGCAAAGGATGATTCAGGCAATTTAAGGGAAAAACATATTTTTATTTCATTACTAATACAGTATGCGGCAGGAAAAAATGCGAAAGTGTTTTTCAACTTCAAACCTCATTTTCGTCCATTTGACATTAACCAATCTATGTTTCAACGTTCCATGATCTATAATAGGCTAGTTTTCTGAAAAGTTAATTAAAAAATTTCCCTTTTTGGTCGCTAACCTTTACAGGGCGGCGCCTGAAGATGAAGACAACCAGAATTTTCAAACCGCAGAAAATCGCACAGGTCGCTAAATTTCGCATCTGATAAAACAAAATTTTTGATTTTCTCTACAATATCATCAAATATATGTACTTATTTCATCTGGTATGTGAAACTACATGGCTCTGGATTAGTGTGGTCTGGTTGTTCATCAAATTTGTGCTAATTTTGATACTGTTCTAGTCATTTTGTTTAATGACCATTGGGCGCGCAGTTTATTGATATCCGCTTATTACGTCTACATTATCACATGTTAAACATCAAATATGTTCATTTTTATTTTTCAGTGCTAGAATATAAACATTGACTGATAAACTGTCATGAAAAAATAGTCATATATATCCCATATTTAGCGTGTAATAGTGCCTTGAACTTTTCGCATTTTTTCCTGCCGCACCCTGTATATTTATGTTATACTTTAAGGGCTGCCTTACAAAACTTGGTATATGTATATTAACATATTTTCACTCCTTAAGGACAAGGTATTTGAAATACATTGCTCAAAATTTCTAGAGCACCGTTTTTTAGAACCATTGAACGGATTTGGATCAAAATGCATCACGCTGATGACAACCACTGAACAATTAGCGTGATGCATTTTCATCCAAATCCATTCAACGGTTCTAAAAAACGGTGCTCTAGAAATTTTGAGCTATGTACTCCAAATACCTTGTCCTTAAGAATCTCACACTAATGCTGTCCTGGCGACGTAGGGTTTGGGTGCTAGTAGTGGACCCCCTAAGCCATCGAAATTTACTTCTGCAGCTTTTTAGCTATGTAATACGTCAATGGATTGTTCCAAAGTGGAATTTTATTACAAGTTTCATGTCCCCTCTTTATGTTAAGAACGTCAAACATACAACATTAATATATTATTCCAGTGAAATACGCATTTGAAAATATGCATCGATGTTGCCTATAATGGACCCCACCGGGGACCACTATAGGATTATTTACAAATATCTCGGCGCCTATAGGGCAGTGCATGAAATTATCTCCTTCTCTTTCACTCTTACAGAAATTTTGTAAACAACAAGGCCACGAAACGTCAAAATCCCATACAAAATCAAAACAGTGCAGTGCCCTATAGTGGACCCCCCATTTGATTTCCATGTTATCTGTCACGCTGCTGACGGAGCCTATAGTGGAACCTCCCTGAATGTGCCTATAGTGGACCCTTTTGAGTGTTTAAATAATTAAAATAATCGATTTTTGTGGGCTCTGGACAATTCGTTTGCCAGGAACTGCTGTGTAGCAATGTAATTGATGTCCCCCCGGTGGAAGTTGCCTGGAAACAGTTGATTTGGGCATTTATATTCGAGTTTTTCTATGGGGGGTCCACTATACGCGCAGGGTCCACTACTAGCACACAACCCCTATATAGAAGCCAAGCTTCTGGTATCATTGACTCAGAATCAAACACTATCAAAAGTATTATCAGGAAAATTTAACGTTGTCATTTAGAAGCGAAATTGGGTTGTTGGCATCAACAGAAACTACGGTTAATGTCTGCAAATTCACAACTCACGTCCATCTCTCGTTTGTCGCGTGAAGATCATTGTGTCCACATTTCAGAGTTGCGATGGAGACCGCGATCTGGGTGGCTTTGTTTGAAGGAAAAAGTGAAAAATGATGCGTAGTTGGGGCAGCTGCGATGGAGACCGCGATCGGGTGGCTTTGTTCGAAGAAAGAAGTGAAGAATGATGCATGCTTTGGGCAGTTGCGATGGGGATCTCGATCGGGTTCCATTGTTCGGCGAAAAAAAAAACGAAAAGTGACGCTTGTTTGTGGCAGTTGCGATAAAAATCTTGGTCGCGTTGCATTGTTCGAAGGAATAAGTGAGGAGTGACACGTGTTTGGAGCAGGTGCACATTTTCCTTCCTCGTGAAGTGATAAAAATGGATGCACACTTGGTAGCAAACAGTATTGCAGAAAATTGAAGGAGTGGTTGCGGTCATCCGACGACATGGAACTGGGTGAGATCATTCCGAGTTTTTTTTATCTTTTCATACTAGAAGAAGTTGGGATAATTTCGCCAATGCTTTTTCATGAGGGCTCCTGGAATCTGTAATATCTGCAAATTAATCTTGTAGTTCTGGTGCAGGCCTAATATTGAAGCAATAAAAATGTTAGAAGAAAGTGATTGCAGTTCACAACAATCATTGAGCAAATTTAAAATAATTGGCTTAATTATCTCAACGGCTGTCGACCACAGGTAACACATGTGACAACTCTTAGTAAAATACATAATTCGAAAATAGCTGTCTAAGCTTGAATGTTTGTTCTCCGTATACTCTAAGTTCAATATTGTGGGAAACGCACGACTATTTCCGTGAGTCGGTCGGTTTTCTCGGTAGGAAGATGCGGACGCGAATATTGAATGCAAAATAAGAAGCGCGCGATAACTTTCGTAGGAAAGTCGATTTTCACGGTAGTGTAAACGATCGATGCGGTGACGCATTACCCTTACTATCGCGACCAAATAAATCATAATCGGGATGAAGACCGTGTCGTGTATTTTCATATAACTTGTAGATCATATTACCTACCAAAGGTGGCTCCAAGATCCACACCTCACCCTACCCTGCTAACAAATACTCCTTCCCGAGACAACTGCGGGGACGCTGTGGATTTTACGGTTTCTAGTAACAACGGTTGTCGAACTAATACCCCGGACAGACATGTGATACGCGTGTGATTCCTGTACAACGGTACGCAGTGTCAAGAAAATTTTAACAAGACTGACTTGAACTGAGAGAATTTTCAGTATGGCACTCATTTCAAGCGCAGTTGTACAGTGATTCTTGTATCACATGTGTGTCATAAGTATAACATTCCTTCCCCTTTCCCGATGACCGTAAGGACGTGGCCAGCGCCGTTATTGACTTTAAAATATTGAACTCTCGATTTGTGCACATTGAGAGTGTGTAGCTAGTTCAAAGCACCATTCATTGGATCTCTGTGCAACTTCGATTGTTCTGGTCAATCACGGAGTAGCAACTACGATGTGTACGGTTATCTTTGCTTTGCTTTGCTTTTGCTTTGCTTGAAGATAATTGCGTCCACATTTCAGGACTATTGTCATATACCCTTTGCTTTGAAGTACGCAAGTTATCTCAATAACATGTTTGTCACTGAGATACCTTGTTATCGACTGAACCTAAGCCTTATTGATGAAAATAAATCCTGAGTTACAGTATGTGATTCCCCCATTCTGGCGAGACTAGCTCACGTCTATACTTTAGGAGATGCATTAAGAGTTTATGCATATTAGCATTAAGAATGCAATACATTTGGTGGAGCAATTTTTTTTTTTATTTATTTAAGGATTTAAGTGTTCATTTCAAACCAACGGCGGTTCAAAATCTACACGCTAAGAAAAAGTTACTCTAAAATGAGTAAGATTCACACAAAACTGAGCTAAACTGGAACAGCTCAAAAAATGAGTAAATGCATTTCCAGCGATAGCGCTGGCCCAAGTGTAAAAATCCAACCAATTTAAGCCGCATAATATTCTTCACATCAGCAAGAATATTTTACGACTTAAACTGAATATTTTCGCGTTATTTTCACAATGTCTTGCTCCTATTCGTAGGGTTTATGCCTGAAAAATATGAAACACATGTTAAACAGGTTGTTTTAACACGACAGTTTCAAATAGCATGAAATAAGAAGGGCATTGCATACTTTTAGGCGTTTAAGGATTTCTGTTCCTATTTACAAAATGTATTTCAATTTGTAAAAACACGCTTCGCTAAGAGATCCAAGACCAGATTTAGACTGCACTAGGATTGATCTACCGAGAAAAGCGACCATGACGACCAAATGTTTCCTCAGAGGTATTTAATGGCCAATAGGGAGATTTTATATAGCAATATCTCAATTATCGCCGACAATTTGATTGGAATTGCAAAATAGCAGCTAGTAGCAGCCAAATTTGATTTCAATGTCTCCCAGGGATCCTAAACAAAAACATAGAAGCAGTCCCGAAGCGAAACTTTGCGAAACTTTTTTTGTATGAAACGGTTTGTATGGTGAAAATTTTATTTTTTTTAATGTAGCATCATAATAGTTTTACAATCAACCTTTCTACGTCTGATATATCATTCGAAAGGTTTATAAGCAAGCTTTTAGAAACTACTTTAAAAGTATGACATTTTTCATTTTAGCCAAAGATATGTAAAGTTGAACATTTCATTCGTTTTACCAAAAATTGGTAATGGTCTCCTTCTACTACCGATATCTCGATAACTATAGGGATTATCAAACTAATATTCTAGGGTTTACTGATCCAAGTGGTCTATTTTCAACTACCGAAGCTAAATCTCAAATTGAATAAAATCAATTTTCGATTTTTGGCCACCTGAATCCCCTTAGTGCAGTGTTCATTTCGCCCCAAATCGACTACAACATCAAATTTTCTATTTTAACACTTATGTGGCCGGCAGGGTACCCGGATACATTTTTCAATTTCAAATCTCGATATTTTAATGGTTATTGAGACTAGGATGTTGGAACTCTGTTAGATCTTAGAACTCGTGAATGTACATCTATTAATGGGGTTGACCGAATTTTAAAGTGAGGAGGGGCAGGGGGAGGGACTCCTGCATTTTTTTATTACGTGGAAGGCCGGCAGGGTACCCGGGTACCCACGAAATTGAAATGATCATATCTCCGTCAATTTTTCATCGATTTTGGAAATTTTTTAGCTCATTCAACTCAGAAACTCATCATCTATCGGAAAAATAATTGGTGAGACCGATCTAATCACCGTGGTTTTCGGAAAATCCATATTTTTGGGAGCATGTCCTTATACCATATTGAACCCCACATTGTTAAGGCTAGGATACCTTAAAGTGTTTATGGTCAACCATGGCCCTACGGGAAGCGTGTTCCGAAATCACAGTTTCAAAGTCAACACGTTTTATGATTCCAGGCCGGTCAGATACAATATGCCAAAGCAATTTTACGATGTTTGGTACCGAAATTGCTACTAACCTACCGAAAATCCCGTATATTGTATTGTATAAAAACATGGATCCGGAAATCCGGATTTTCCGGTACCTATGGTGATCGGACCGGTCCAACCAAATACGATCTCGATAGATAATGAGTTTCTGAGTTTAATGAGGCAAAAACTTTTAAAATCGGTGGAAAAATCGCTGAGATATGATCATTTCCATTTCGTGGGAACCCGGGTACCCTGCCGGCCTTCTACGGGTGTTTTTTTTGCTGGTCACACTACGGTTAAGTAGATTCTGATCAAAATTCAAATACTTCAACTATTGCCAATTCTAAGTTTATATGCAGATTATTACTGCTGCTCCAAAATTATAACAACTCCACCATATGAAAAACTAATTTTAATTTTAGAGATATTTTGCTTATTTTGAAGCGATATAAATGATACCATTGGAAAATAGAACGATGACTTGTTCCTTCACACTTCTACATTCAAATTTTAACATAAAGTTCAACGGTTTCGACAAAAACAGGAGTGTCCATTTCGCCCCAGGTGTCCATTATGCGCCCAACCCCCCTACTAACAAGAAGATAAACTCATTAATGTTTATTCTCTTATGAACATGTTATGATAAAAGATTGTAACCTTTAGGCTTTTCAGGGTTTCGTTTGCGTGAAATTCAACAAGAGATAAGTGGCAGAATCTTCACATAGAGGCCATGCTGTTTATGCGCTATTTCATTGTCTGGTTAAATTTATTGAGCTTTATCAGTTACGAATCCGTTTACATCAATAATTCTGAATGGGGTATTTTAGCCAATAGTGAACCCCACGGTGTGTTGAAACACGAATATTATCGCACTTTCATGAACCTAAAATATTTTTTCGTTATAAGTTCTCAAGTATCCACAAAGCCGTATATAAGTGCATCAATTTTGCCATATATTGATAATTAAAATTGTGAAAATAATGCTGCATTAGTTTAAGGTCGTCATTGACACAATCGTCATCATTGAAAATTTGAAAGCAGTTTTCTTGTTCAAAGCTGAAATTTCCGCAGTGAAAATGTATTCACTGTCAAATAGGAATATTTGCTGTCAAAAGTGAGCCAATGTGATGTCTTTTGCAACCCGCCGTTTCACTTTTGTTACGTCAAAGTTGACCTGGAATGTCAAACAAGACCTGATCATCATTATTTTATTTTCGAGTTTATTAACTATTCTGTCATTTTTTAAGTTTGGAAAAATTACCATTGAGATCAGAAAAGTATGCTCTTTCGTGTTATGCAGCAAAACCGGGAAAATATTTTTCATTTTAGGACCCTATTATTCATGTTTTCAGAAAACTGCTTCCGAAATTTCAATGAGGACGATTAAGTCAATGACGAATCCTTCAACCTTAAACACCTCATTGAAGCAATAGTAAAGTCGCAAAGGGCCCCACTAAAATCAAATTAGTGCCACATATTGCAACACGCTGACAGCCATTGCTAAAGTAACATAAATGCTTGTGCTGTACATTTACATCTGCACATGCTTGATACGTGCAACACGAAAAACCAAAACAAAAATCTATTTCTATCACCGTTTCGTTATCGTTGTCGAACCAGAAGTGTTAAAGATCTAGATGAGTTCCATCGCGCTGGCACCTCGGACCGTTTCTACTGCAGTGATAACAACAGATATTTCATTTACCAAAATGAAACTGTTCTTCTGTCTCAAACATTGCGGTAGAAGGCAAAACGACTAAGTCATATGGAATATAGTAATTTATTAAAGTTGTTCAATCTTCTTGATTTGATTTGTTTACCATTAGAGTCAAGCTTTTATTATAATTGTATTGTTAGAGCAAACTTTGCTAGGTTGTACATTGCATTTATGCAGTTTTTACAGGGTTGATTTATTGAATTATCTTACATCACCTTTTAATGGACCCTAATATAAAGAAAAATGCAATGCATCATTACATTGATAATGCCAATCTAAAGGGTTATTGCATGACAAGTGTGGAGTTAATACATTTTGCATTGCAAAGGTTGATATTCAGTCTAATTCGGGCAATGATATAATGATTGTATGCTCAGAAGAGGGTCAGGTATCAGCCGCTCTCGGGGGGAAGAGCAACTGACGAAAAATTACAAGTGCCGGGGCTGGGATCAAACCCATGACCAGTGATGCCATATATTCAGATTTATCTGTATTATACAGATTTTTGAGCATCCATGCAGATTTATTTTTATATGAAATACAGATTTTTGAGCTAGAGGAGCTATTTTATTTTTGTATGCAATACAGATTTTTCTCCCAAATTATGTATGGGATACAGATTTTTGAAAATAGCGATACAGATTTTTTTAAAAATCATCTGGCATCCCTGCCCATGACCGTCTTCTTACAAAGCGAACGTGCAGCCACAACGCCATGGGCCCCGGCATGGATGTGGTTTGACATGCAAAGTTTGTGCAGCCAATACCCGCCATTTAAGGTAAATTAGTTCATGGAGAGTATGTGTTGCAAATGTTATGAGTCACAGGTGTATGGTGCTTCCTCAAATGTAAAAGTCGCACTTATGGGAAAACATTTGTTTACCTCTATTACAAATATCTATGTACCAGACATATGGAAGGAATGTAGACTTTTATGATTTATGACTTTCGGTAGACTGTAGTGGGCTGGGCACGTGAAACTAACGCCAATCAAATTTGAATTCGTTGTAAAGACTTTTACATTCGTTTCTCTCTAAATGGTTTTAATATATTACAGTCATGACCCGCTGGTTGGGGGCCTAATAGTTGGGTGGCTTTTTAGTTGGGGCTCCGTTAGTTGAGCTGTCAGCCAACTAAAAAGCACCTGGATGTCATAATTCAATGTCAAACTGAAAATGACAACCATTCTGTAAATACGAGGGGCGAGCTAATGAGTTTTTGGTTTCTTAAACTTTACTGATAATCGAGAAGAATTTCTATGTCATATTCTGAAAAAGGCAAACAAATGCAAAACATCGGCAATCTTTATTGTGTCGATCTTTGAAAGCGTTTTGTGCTTGCATTTTGGTCCGGGTAGTTTCATAAACATCTATACAGGGTGTTAGGTTCCTGAGTGCAAACTTTTTAAAGGGTGTTAGAGGACCATAAATGGAGAAAAAAATTGTTCTACGCATATGGTCAAATCTTAACCGTTACGCAGTTATTGAACTTCCCATGTTTTTGACTCTTATTGCCTTAACTGGCTATAACTTTAAAATGGTCAAACTTATCGAAGTTTTTTTACCCTTATTCGAAAGATTATTGAATTTTCTGTCAAATGGCATCTTTGAATCGATTGGTTTAGTTAAATAACTAAGTTTTCTAGAGCAAATAGCTCAAAAGTAGTGTGTTTTAATTTATTTTTGGCAATTATCTTTGAAAAATGCGTAATAATTTAAAATTCTTTCTTTGGCAAAGTTGTGGTCCCTGTTCCACTTTACAATTCGTTCTTTGACATCAAACTTCTATCACTTATCGTTTTGTTGCAATTTTAATTTTAACATCGCATTTCAGTTCATAAATTTGTAACTGTTATGGAAAGCACTTTTTTGCGCATTGTGCAGCACATTTAAATCAAAATTTCAAGAAAACGGTAAGAGCTAGAAGTTTGGTGTCAAAGAACGAATTGTAGAGTGGAACAGAGGCCACAACTTTGCTTAAGAAAGAATTTTAATTTATTACGCATGTTTCAAAGATAATTGACAAAAACCAATGAAAATACGCTATTTTTAGCTATTTTGCTCTAGAAAACTTATTTATTTAACTAATCCAATCGTTTGAAAGATGCCATTTGATAGAAAATTCAATAATCTTTCGAATAAGGGTAAAAAAACTTCGATAAGTTTGACCGTTTTCAAGTTATTGCCAGTTAAGGCAATAAGAGTCAAAAACATGGGATGTTCAATAACTACGTAACGGTTGAGATTTGACCATATGCGTAGAGCAATTTTTTTCACCATTTATGGTCCTCTATCACCCTTTAAAAAGTTTGCACTCAGGAACCTAACACCCTGTATTTTCACTTCACCGACTAAAAATGGGTGAAAATAATTATTTTTCGCATTGGCCATTCATGTATCTTACAAAACGTATAAGTTTTGCTCTAAATGTAAAACAAATTGAAAAAAAATACTTTTTACTTCCAACCTAAACATGGTTTAAAAAAACAATGCGCACGCCCCTTGTGCTGCTGTGACTAGTGAATCGAATTCGTTGGTTGGGTGGAAGTTGTCGCTCAACGAGCGGGTTCCGACTGTATTAGAAAGGGGACTTTTTCTAGCGCAGTTTAGGTTCATCAGATTTGCGTTATGGGTAATTCTCGCTGAGACCGGCCCACTATTTACACCTTGTCTTCAAAAATGTTCAAGGTGCCGATTTTCTGAAAGCCCTAGCCTAAAAAGTAAGAAAAATGCATGTGGTTTCTCAAATTGATGGACCCCCCGTTAGTTAGAGCCACAACAATTTTTGCAGATCCCTCGATTTTGGTCAAATGGTGGCTCACTTAAACCGTTATAACTCGAAAGTTTCTCCAAAAACCACATTAAAACGAATTGTTGTTGAAAAGAGGAAAGATAGAGGTACTATTTACAATAATAAAAAGTTGGGTTGATTGATTTTGGCCGCCATCTTGGATTTTTATACCAAAACATTTTTTTCACCATGAGGGCAACCACCGATTTTCAAAATTTTTGCATCAATTGAAAGCTGGGACATTTATACATAACATATCAAAAAATTAGAGATGTCTTTTTCTTCTTTCAAAAGTTATCTGCAGTTTTGTAAATCAAGCCACGTTTTCTCCATACATTTCCATGCGCACCGGCAACGACATGCAACAGCATCCGAGTTTACGCCTGCATGTATACACAAAGGCGCGTGCCGCAAAATTTGGCCAAATAGGAGGTTCGTTTCCGATTTTGACTGTTTCTCAATGATACGGGCATTATTTTTATACCTTTTTAAGTGTTTTGGAAAGCTTAAACCTTCAGATTTCCTTTAGTGGGTTCAGAATTTAAATTCGTGTTCGTAAACACTGCGAAATAACGCTGCATTTATATAAACGGCCAGCACCGGGCCCAGTGCGCAAAAGTGGCATGATTTACAAAACGGCAGATAACTTTTGAAAGAAGATATCTCTAATATTTTGATATGTTATGTATAAATGTCCCAGCTTTCAATTGATGCAAAAATTTTGAAAATCGGTGGTTGCCCTCGTGGTGAAAAAAATGTTTTGGTATAAAAATCCAAGATGGCGGCCAAAATCAATATGGCCGACCCAACTTTTTATTATTGTAAATAGTAGCTCTATCTTTCCTCTTTTCAACAACAATTCGTTTTAAGGTGGTTGTTGGAGAAACTTTCGAGTTTTAACGGTTTAAGTGAGCCACCATTTGACCAAAATCGAGGGGTCTGCAAAAAATGTTGTGGCTCTAACTAACGGGGGGTCCATCAATTTGAGTAACCAAAGGCATTTTTCTTACTTTTTGGGCTAGGGCTTTCAGAAAATCGGCACCTTAAACATTTTTGAAGACAAGGTGTAAATAGTGGGCCGGTCTCAGCGAGAATTACCCTTATACCAAATAATATGAGAAAAGTAGGAAAATACTGAAATCGATTTTATTTTTCTTTTTCCCGATGAAAGATTTTTTAACCTCCAGAATCTTTTTCTATACAGCTAAGGCTAACTTATAACAGAAAAATATTTTAGGTTCATGAAAGTGCGATAATAATCGTATTTCAACACACCGTGAACCCCCTTATTTTTTTTCTTAATTTCTTCATTCAAGGAGCATCCATTAATTACGTACAGTGACCGGCAAAAAAAAATCCACCATAGAGCGGTTAAAGTTTCTAAGGAAAACTACATGCAAAAATGGTAAAATCACAGACAAACAGACGTATCATTTGGAACAAAATGTGATTAAAAACATCGTTACGAAAACATAATCGCCCAATGCTATTAAGGTGAAACATCAAGAAATCCCTTTGCAATTTTGCATACAAACTTTAGAGGCACAAATCTGACGAACGGAGCATCGAACCAAGCCGCACTTGTTTATCCTGGCTTTGCTCACTTGCAAAAAGAGGCAGCTTTTCCAAATCGAACGAATTTGTTTACGAATTGGCAAGATTGGTGCTTTTGAAAACGTGAGTAGGGGACCAAGTCGGCCATTGTGGCAGGCATATTTGCATTCTCTGAAGTTTCTCCTTAACGTTGTATTTTGCATACTCACTGAGTATATGGCGGTAGCGGGCAAACGTCAAACAGGAGCGAAAACAATGCGAGCGCTGTGAATGAGAAATTTGTGAACTACAGAATAATTGAATTATCCGTTAAAAAAGGAAACGATGGGAAATAAGTAGAGTGAGACGTCTGTTTGTCTGTGGTAAAATATACCTTTCAATGAATGCATTTCATCCATTTTACATTGTTTTAATAATCTGTGTTGAAAAATATTTTGTTCTTGAGGATTAAGTGATTTCTGATAAGATTGGGAAAATTGCTTAAAAATTGGGTATGACAGAAAAAAAATCCACTTAGCAATTTTAATTCTAAAACTTCAAAATTTCTCCAAATTTTCACATATTTTGCTTCTTAGTGTATACTATTATGATGTTTCAGACATATGACATTTATTTTGACATGAGTTTTATCAATTTTAGGGTGATATGGGGCGAATTTATTTTTCATGGTCAGTATACAGGGTAAAAATTTCTTCAAACTACAGAAACTAATTGTAAGCAAGAATGAATGCTATTAATCTACGGTATAATAATAATTCAGCTTGCAAACATATAGAGATGTACTTTTGGACAATTTTTATGAGTTTTGGTCGACTAATGCAAAGAAATGCACATGTCGTGAGAATTATTAAGGATTACTTGATAACTCAAAACACTTTCATGTTTGTGTATCGCAATAATTACCTCCATCTGCTTGTGCGAAAGCTTGTTGGAGCTATATTCTATCATATAGGGTGCGGGCATCGGTTTTGGCCAGTCTAAGGGAAATCATTTTTATAAAAATAATCAATAATCCAATGAAAACTACCAATGTGTTAAATGAAAGGTTTCGATCTATACTTTATTAGAAAAATGCAGAAATCGATCTAATACTTGATTTTTGTATTAAAATTGGCACTGGTCAAAACAGAATCATTGCCGTAGTTTTGGCCATATTCTCAGCTTTGGTTTCTATTTTGGCCAATCACGTGTATTTCTTATGGGAGTGGCCAAATTAGAAGCACCCTGGCCAAAATAGATATATGGGAGCTGATTTTTTAAGGAAAATTATTTTTTTCTTCCAGTTTTTAATCAAAATGTATGGTTTTCTCAGCTGTAATCATCATATTATATTAGAATCTAGTAGTAAAAAATAAATTTATGCCGATTTAGATCGTAACAGGCTGAATACCGCACTATGGCCAAAACTCCGGGCTGGCCAAAACTGAAGCTTCTACCCTACACATTGATAATCACAAATTTTCGATGTATTACAAGTGAGACACATGGTGCTTACTTGTAATGTTAGCTATACCCCAATTTATAGGGCAAAATATGCGATTTTGGACTTTTTCTATTGCAAGCCATTAAGTATGGAAATGATTTTTTTAAGCAATCAAAGGTTAAATTGGTAAATTAACATCTGAATTAACGACTCATGCAAAATATTTCGTTTTACCTTATCAAATTTGATAGATTTAAGCATTGTATTTGGAGTACAATGTAGCAGATTTGGATGAAAATGCATCACGCTAATTGTTCAGTGGTTGTCAACAGCGTGATGCATTTTAATCCAAATCCATTCAACGGTTCTAAAAAACGGTGCTCTAGAAATTTTGAGCAATGTACTCCAAATACCTTGTCCTCATTGTTAATTTCATATTACCCTTACAAGTCACCCTGCAAAAGTTGCATGCAAGTTTACTTACTAACATAAAGTGCTTAAATCTATCAAATTTGATAAGGTAAAACGAAATATTTTGCACGAGTCGTTAAAATCGCATAATTTGCCCTATAAATTGGGGTATAGCTCAAAGTTGCGACGTGCTGGAGCAAATCTGAGCCCGGATTCGGATTCAGCGGGCCAAAATCTGTCAGAGACACATCAGTTTGCTCCTGAGACAAAAAAAAATGTTGCGCTGTGTTATTTAGCCGTCAAAATTTTAATCATTTTGGTGTATTTCACAAAAAGTAAATGTTCAAGATATTTTTGAAAAGTAAAAAAAAATCAACCTTCCTAAAGAAACCATATCTGGCGTTCGATTTGAAAAGGTCGTATGTTTGCTGTAATTCTTATGTTCATATGACCTATTCAAATCGAACGCCAGATATACAGGGGATACTCAAAATAACTGGGACAGGTAAAATTTTCACTTTTCAAAAAATGTTTAACTCGCTGTAACTTTTTGAAAAGGGCATCAAATATTCTCAAAATTTTTACTGTAAGTTCATCAACTAGATGTGTATCAGTGGTTTAAATTTGGAAAAAGAGCGATACATTCTACACGAAGTTTAAAGATTCTAGAAAAAGGTAAAATTATTCGATAGCCAACTTTGAGCTGTTATATCTCCGGATTCAATGAACCGAATGCCATGAAATTTTTATCATTTCTGACTTATATAATGAACTTTAAAAAACAGTTGACTTAATTTGAAATTTTCAATAAGAAAAAAAGGAATGGCGATTTAATTTTTTTCATGTTTTTTCAGTAAATTTATCTATTTTTCATATGTGTTACAACCACGGGTAACGCACGGGTATTCAGCATGACCATGCTGAGGGTGACGGGTTCGATTCCCGGTCGGTCCAGGATCTTTTCGTAAAAGGAAATTTCCTTGACTTCCTTGGGCATAGAGTATCTTCGTGCCTGCCACACGATATACGCATGCAAAATGGTCATTGGTAGAGGAAGCTCTCAGTTAATAACTGTGGAAGTGCTCATAGAACACTAAGCTGAGAAGCAGGCTTTGTCCCAATGAGGACGTTACGCCAAGAAGAAGAAGATGTGTTACAACCCACGGTGTTGTGCCTATGACTGTGACTATGACTGTGACTATGACTAAGACTATGACTGAATAATTCAAAACTTTAGATCTCGTAGCACCGACCAGAATCTTAATTGTAAATGGAATTGGGAAAGATAGGCGGAAAGTTGACAAAACGTAAGTTCAATTTATCGTTAACTCATGATTTATTAGCTAATTGAGGTTCTTCTTAGGATATTGAAACTTCCAACAATAAAGGAACATTGAAGTATCGGAACATTTCTTTCTTCGCCTCCCAAATTCAACAATTTTCAATATCGTTTTACGGCGGTTGGCGGTGCCTGCGAGGTCGTTTAATTGTTGATAGCTGCTGCCACGGCTGTGTACGTATTCGGCATCCCGGTGCGGGTATCATTACGAAGAGCACTGCAATCGTCATTGCAGAGGGATGTCCGAGGTAAACGGAAAAACAGCAGGTAAGACAGGTGACAACTGTGATGGAAAATCCGGAGATCAACTCCCGAAAGATACCGAAATCCCCCCACCTAACCCCTCTTGCTCGTATAGCAAACCTCCCCTCGATAAGCATGACCCAAAGACCGTAATCGCGTACGAACCGAATAGTTGTCGGACCTGCAACAAGGCCGATAACAGCCTTATGGTCCAGTGTGATTCGTGTGACGATTGGCATCATTTCGTGTGTGTAGGAGTGACCCAGGAGGTCGAACAGAATAGCTGGAATTGCTGTAAATGCATAACCGCGGCGGCGAACCAGAAGAAATCGAGCTCGAAATTGGAATCTCTGAAGACGAAGAAGGCCAAGAAAGTCAGCACGAAGGCGAAGGAGAAGAAGTCGTACAAACCGGCGGCTAGGCGTTCCGTGGACAAGAAGAAGGCGAAGAAGACGGACGAGGTGACTACGGGTGTCAAACAGCGAAGTCAGGCTGGTGAGCAAGATGTTGGAGCGATGCAAACTAGCCAAAGGCTGGAGGTCGTTTCAAGATCGGTGAAGGAGACGACGGCGAACGGAAGAAAGGATGCGAAATCAGTAATATCAACATCGTCGCGAAGGTCGGAGCGAATGGTGCTGGAAGTGCAGTTGAAGAAACTGGAAGCGGAAGAGACTCTAATGGAAGAGGAAATGAAGCGGAAGCGGGAATTGCTGCAGAATAAGTTCAGTTTGCTTGAGGAAATTGCCGAAGCTGAGTCGCGCCGAAGTGTTCGTTCTAGTGTTGCCGGTGATCAGCAAGACCCAGCGGAGAAGGTGTCGTCATGGTTGAAGGACCAAAGGACGGACGAAAGCTCGCGATCCAGCAGTGCAGGGTCGTCAAGCAGCGAGGAAACGAGCAGCGATGAAGAAACCAGCGAAGCAGATTCGTCCACAGAGTCGTCGGAGGATGAGAACGAAGACAGCACAGAACGGTTCAAGCCAAATAAGCAGTCAACTCCTAAAAGTTCGAAACGACCCAAACCAACATCGGAGATTCGTGATAGATCATCAGCAGAACGTGCGGGACTCACACCGGAACAGATAGCTGCCCGGCGAGTCGTTTCACGAGATCTGCCCAGATTCAGCGGAAATCCTGAGGAGTGGCCGATGTTCTTGTCAACATACGAGAGTACAACGAGAATGTGCGGCTATAGGGACGAGGAGAACATGATCCGGTTGCGGAATGGCTTGAAAGACGATGCTCTCAACACTGTCCGCAGTTTCCTCATGCTTCCCTCCACGGTTCCGAAGGCAATTAGTGCGCTGAAGCTACGTTTTGGACAGCCTCAAGCTATCATCAACACATTAAGAGCGAAGGTACTTGGAATGCCGTCTATCAAGGCCGACGCGATGGACAAACTGATCGAACATGCGTTGGCGGTGCAGAATTTGTGCAGCACAATCGACGCCTGCGGAAGGAAGGAGTACAAGCGGGACGTGACTCTGCTGAACGAGCTCGTCGGAAAGCTGCCACCTTCTCTCAAACTCGATTGGGCGAGGCATCAGAGGACGTTGAAGAAGATCAACTTGTTCACCTACAGCAAATGGATCTATTCTGTAGCCGAGGATGCCTGTTTGGTTTGTGGAACCCAACCGACGGAGAAGAACCAGGAACTTCACAGCAAGCCGAAAAGCAAGGCGTTTTTGAATACTCATTCCAACTATTCGTCTTCAGAAGTTTCAAAACAGAAGCCATCGGAGTTCCAGAGTCGAAACAGCCAGCCGGAAAGAAAGTATAGCGAGGCCGGCGCTACCAAATGTTGTGCAGTCTGTAAGGGAGGTTGCAAGAACGCTGGAAAGTGTCCAAGATTTTTGGAATTATCGTATGAAGCGAGATGGGCGACTGTACGTGAACTTCGAATGTGCCGCCGGTGCCTCAGACAACATGGTGGAAAGTGCGACGCAAAGCCTTGTGGGAAGAATAATTGCACCTTCAAACACCATGAACTGCTCCATAAGGACCTCACCGCTACAGGGCCCAGCAACAATACGAGTCGGCCAACGCAAGAAGAAACAAATGTAAACACTCATCTGTCGAGCTCCGGAGTAAGAATGTTCCGCTATCTACCGGTTACGTTGTTCGGGGCCAAGAAACAGATCGAATGCTATGCATTTCTGGACGATGGTTCGGAGTTAACGTTGATGGACCAAGGATTAGCAGAGGATTTGGAAGTAGCAGGTAAATCGGCACCACTCTGCCTGAAGTGGACCGGTGGAACTCATCGTTTCGAAGCGGAATCTCTGAGCGTTGATGTTGTCCTAAGCGGGCAAACCGGAAGAAAGTATACGCTAAATGACGTACGTACAGTTGGAGATTTGCAGTTGCCGGCCCAGTCTCTCGACGTGGATATCCTGAGGGAAAACTTCTCGTATCTTCGTGACCTTCCGGTCGCTTCCTATAAGAACGCTCGTCCACGAATTCTGATAGGGGTGAAACATGCCAGAGTGGCACTCGTACGCAACAGTCGTGAGGGCAAGGAAGGAGAACCAATCGCCGTTAAGACGCTCCTTGGGTGGACGATATACGGTAGCTGCCGCCGCCCCGACTCAAGCAATGTGGTGCATCGAACTTACCACATTTGCGAGTGCAACTCGCGCGCTGATGCAGATTTGCATCGTGACGTGAAGAATTTCTTCAGCCTGGAAGCTCTGGGAATCTCAAAGCTGGAGAAGAACTGCGTGTCAAGTGAGAATGAACGTGCCCAAGCTCTATTGCGGTCGTTGACACGCTTGGATGGATATGAGACGGGACTGTTATGGCGTTATGAGAAGATTCGTTTACCGGATAGCAAGCTGATGGCGTTACAGCGGTACAACTGTTTGGAGAAGCGAATGGAACGGGATCCAAAATTGGCATGTGTCCTACGCGAGAAGATCACCGATTATTTGGCTAAGGATTACATTCGAAAGCTGTCGGCCGAAGAGCTTGAGGGAAAGCAGCAACGAGTGTGGTATCTGCCAATTTTCCCTGTTGTCAACCAAAACAAGCCCGGAAAGGTGCGCATAGTCTGGGACGCAGCAGCGGCTGTTCATGGTGTATCGTTGAATTCGGCGCTACTAACAGGACCAGATGAGCTTACTTCTCTGCCAGCTGTACTGTGTCAGTTTCGTAAATATCGAGTTGGAATTCGCGGCGATATCCGCGAAATGTTCCACCAAGTTCGAATGCGACCGGTGGACCAACATTGTCAGCGATTTTTCTGGCGGGACAGCGCTAACGAGGAGCCAAGCACTTACGTTATGAAAGTTATGACTTTCGGTGCTTGCTGTTCTCCAAGTACCGCTCAGTTCGTAAAGAACCAAAACGCGGAAAGGTTCCAAAAGCAGCACCCGGCAGCAGTCGAAGCAATTATCAAAAAACATTATGTGGATGACATGCTGGCAAGTGAAGAGACGGAAGAAGCTGCCATCGAGCTAGCGAAGTCAGTACGGTATGTTCACGCGGAAGGAGGGTTTCAAATAAGAAACTGGATATCAAATTCTCAGCGAGTTCTGGCAGCGTTGCAAGACGGAGGAGTTCCGCAGAAGAACCTGGATTTGGCAGCGGAGATGGGGACAGAGAAGGTGTTAGGAATGTGGTGGGACACGGCGAAGGACTGCTTCACTTTCAAGATGTCTAAGACTCGTTTCGACGAAGCGCTGCTGAATGGAACGCGTCGACCAACAAAGAATGAGGTACTCCGTGTTCTGATGACAGTTTTCGATCCATTAGGACTCATATCAAACTACCTTATGCTCCTAAAAATCGTTCTTCAAGAAGTCTGGCGCTCTGGAGTTCAGTGGGGACAGCTGATTAAGGACAAGCAGTTTGAGGCGTGGATAGCTTGGATAAAACTTCTTCCACTAATGGAGGAAGTTAGTCTACCGCGTTGCTATCGTCAAGTAACGTCAGCTAGCCAAGATACGGACGTACAATTGCACGTGTTTGTAGACGCTAGCGAGAATGGTATGGCTGCCGCCGTGTATCTGCGCTTCGAAGAAGCAGGAAAAACAGAATGCACCTTGGTTTGTGCCAAGACCCGAGTTGCGCCGCTGAAATACCTTTCGATCCCTCGATTGGAGCTCACAGCAGCAGTAATGGATTACCGGCAGAGAGTGCGTTCAATGTTGGTCAGCAGAAGTAAAAACATTTTATTTTGTATGGCGAAAAGCATCTAAACTCGAATTTCTCGAAATGAAAAGCTTTTATTGAAAAAATATTTGGTAGGCACCAAACCGGTCATCATTGTGCACAACCGCTACAAAATATTGTTTTCGAATAATGTGTTCCACTTCGAGAAATACGCCTTTAGATGCTATTCGCCATACAATATTTTTGCGATTTACTTTTAGCGATTTTTCGCGCATAGAAGCTAGCGCCTCATTGGTCGATGCGGAGAGTAGGAAAACAGCCAAAGCATTTAATCCATTGGAACGAGACTGGCTAACAGCATGGTCCCAGAGTTATCATTGCCGATATCCAAACGTTTCTTCTGGTCGGACTCGAGAAATGTTCTATGCTGGTTGCAGTCGGATCATCGTAGGTACAGCCCATTCGTAGCAGTACGTGTCAGCGAGATTTTGGAATCTACGGAAGACTATGAATGGAGATGGGTTCCTTCCAAACTTAACGTGGCGGACGACGGGACTAAGTGGCAGCGACAACCGGATTTGACCCCAACTAGCAGCTGGTTCAGAGGCCCGGAATATCTGTGGCAGCCGGAAGAATTCTGGCCCCCAGTTGCGCATAAAGGTGACGCCACAGACGAGGAACTCCGACCTAGCGTTCTATTGCATTACAACGCATCCGAGCCACCGATTCCCGCCATCAATTTTTCAAGCTGGAACCGTCTTTTGCGTGTAACAGGTTACGTGAAACGCTTTGTATCCAACTGCCGGCGTCGTGTAAGGAAGACTACTATCGTTTCAGGACCATTGTCCAGTGAAGAGTTACAACAAGCGGAAATTCACCAGATCCTAACAGCGCAGTACGACATCTATGCAGATGAAATGGAGCTCCTGAAGTTAAGCCGAAACCAAAATCAACTGGCTCGTCAAATCCCGAAGAGCAGTGTCCTCTACAAACTTAGTCCGTTCCTGGATGCAATGGGCGTTCTGAGGATGAAAGGACGAGTCGACGCTTGCGAATTTCTACTGGAAGATGCTAAGAATCCCGTTATCTTGCCACGAGACCATCTTGTTACACGATTGGTTCTCATACACTACCACGAAAAATTCCATCACAGAAACCAAAAAACCGTCCTGAACGAGGTTCGACAGCGCTTTTGCATCTCGCGTTTGCGAGTAGCCCTCAAGAAAATTAGAAGCGGCTGTCAGCGATGCAAAAACCGAGACGCAGTTCCAAAACCACCGGAAATGGCAGATCTCCCGCTGGGTAGATTGGCTGCTTATACTCGTCCTTTCTCTCATGTGGGAGTAGATTACTTCGGTCCAATTGAGGTCACTTTGGGAAGAAGGGTCGAGAAAAGGTGGGGGGTCTTATTAACCTGTCTTACTGTCCGGGCTGTCCATTTGGAGGTCGCCCACTCCTTAAGCACTAGTTCGTGCATCATGGCACTCTGGAACTTCGTTGTTCGACGAGGGACTCCGATATCGTTCTATAGCGATAGGGGTACAAACTTTATTGGAGCGGATAGGGAGTTGCGAGAAGCACTTCAGTCCGTAGATCAGGAGACGATCATGCAAGAGTTCACCAGCCCACAGCCGTCTTGGTGTTTCAACCCCCCTGCTTCACCGCACATGGGTGGTAGCTGGGAACGATTGATCCAAAGTGTAAAGAAGAATTTAAGAGAGATCGTTGGAAGCAGGCGTCCCAGTGATGAGGAACTACGCAACGCGCTCATCGAAGTTGAGGGAGTGTTGAATGCTCGGCCGCTGACAGACATTCCAGTGGACGATGAATCTGCACCAGCCCTTACGCCAAATCATTTTTTACTCGGGTCATCCGATGGGTCTAAGCCGTTGACATTGTGCTGCGATAGCGCAGAGGTTAGGCGGCATGGTCATGAGCTCTCCCAAGTAATGGCTAATCGCTTCTGGCAACGATGGCTGCAGGAGTACCTTCCTGAAATCACTAGACGCACTAAATGGTATCAGAAGGTGAAGGCGATTGAAGTCGGGGACATAGTGATGATTGCTGATCCAGAACATCCAAGAAACTGCTGGCCAAAGGGGCGCGTAATCGGAACAGTCAACCGAGACGGACAGGTGCGGAGAGCCACGGTTCAGACGGCGAAAGGGATCTACGAGAGACCAGCCATTAAGTTAGCAGTTTTAGACATCAGGAGCGAAAATCAGTAGGCCAAACCTGGAGTTGGCATACCGGGGAGGACTGTTACAACCCACGGTGTTGTGCCGCTCTTGAGTGTCTACATTATCTACATTCTATGCCCCCAGCGGCGCGAGTGTAGGGCGCCTATGAGCCTTAGATAGGAGAATAATGAGATATGAATTCAATAGATGTAAACAAGGCCTATTTGCGGGGAAAAAAGTGAAAGTCATCATCCATGCAGGATAGTAAATTAGTGAGCTACTTAAGGACTATAAGTTTATAATTTGATTAATATATTGATGCGGTCATTAATCTTTTACTGATTGCATCGCAGGTGGGACATATAAGCTAGATTCATTTATGCACTAATCTAAATACCCATATTATCTCCAGATCCTCTCATCTAGCTAGCATAGCAGTTCAACAAAATCTGAATTATTCTGTATCCAAAAGAACAGGTAAAAAGTTACTATTAACGCGACTTAGACTATGACTGAATAATTCAAAACTTTAGATCTCGTAGCACCGACCAGAATCTTAATTGTAAATGGAATTGGGAAAGATAGGCGGAAAGTTGACAAAACGTAAGTTCAATTTATCGTTAACTCATGATTTATTAGCTAATTGAGGTTCTTCTTAGAATATTGAAACTTCCAACAATAAAGGAACATTGAAGTATTGGAACATTTCTTTCTTCGCCTCCCAAATTCAACAATATGCATCCCATTACTTTTTTAATTTAATGCCGGCTATTTGGTTGCTTCCCCTTGAAACATAAATATATTCAATTCAATTAGAGGGAATTTAAATGAACTATAATTACTATCTCGAATTTTGAAACGATGATGAAGTTTTGGATAAATTGGCGTTATATTAGAAAAACTAACCAATCGAAATAATTTTCTTTTGTGTGAAGAATTTCATTGCATTTGGATCACTGAATCCTGAGATATAACAGCTCAAAGTTGGCTATCGGATAATTATACCTTTTTCTAGAAACTTTATAACTTTATGTAAAATGGTCCGATCTTTCCCAAATTTTGACCACTGATACACAACTAGTTGATGAACTTACAATTTGAGAATATTTGATGCCCTTTTTGAAAAGTTACAGCGAGTTGAACATTTTTTGAAAAGTGAAAATTTTACCTGTCCCAGTTATTTTGAGTATCCCCTGTAAATACTTTTAACCACTAGATTGTGGGGAAACTTGTCATAAAAGAATCGAAGACTAACCTGTGCTGCCATTATTTTCTGTCTCGAAAGGATCAATTCACATTTCGGACACCTACAGCTCCGGTAGGTGCAATTCTTCTTGTGCCCCCTTAATCCTGATATGACGCCATGATTTCGACAGCGCGCACATTTAGGTATCCTTGATGTTTGTACACTGCTGCAAAATGCACTCGATTTCACCACGGAACTGGAACTGACTACACCGGATTTGCCAATTGCACTGACATTTCCTTCCACAATTTCACCATCACCACTACTGTTGGCACGTTTCCTCCCATTACCACCGCCGTCGTTACACTTGAGCAGATTGCTAACGGATAACATTTTTCGCCACCCGCCGAGGAGACTTGGATTAGGACGACCGTGTAAGCACGTGTTCCTGCGAGCAACTTCCGAAACCGTTCGACGCTGAAATGCTACTGGCGAACGAATGTTGCGGTCAGGTCAGCATCCGTTCGCTTGGCATCTCGCCTGGATTGGTCCGCTTCGCGCTCCAAGCGTGCTCGGAAAATCCATCTTCGTGTAGCATCCCTAAAATAAATATCCATTTTCCTCGGTTTTGTACCAATATTGACATCTGTATTCTGTTGCACATGTTTCGATGAGAAGTGGAAGGTATAGAAGATGGTCGAGGGAAAGGCAGCATAATGGACAAGTGTATGGGAAATAGGGTGTCCGAAAAAAAAACAATGTGAGGATTTCTCAATTGCCGAAAAAATAATAGAAAAATAGAATTTGGCTAAAAGCTTGAAGAAATCAATCCTTCATTGTATTCGTGTTTGGGTCATGATTAAATATCAACCTCCTAATAAGTCTGATTAGCTTCCTGGCAAAGCTGTTCTCGTCCATGGTTTTCCATAGCTTCTGTACGGTCAATACTGCGTATGCTGCCTTGAATTCAATACTTTGGGAAGTAGAATTGACCGCATTTCTGGAGGATTTGTCGTACGGTGAATATCTGGTCCCTTGTCGACTGGCCGTCAATAAAGCCGGTTTGATAACATCGTAAAAACTCACTCAACCATTCCTCCGGTAGCTGCTCGGATTCAGGCTATCATCTTTCCCGGGACCATCTTGATTAATTCGGCTGCGATACCATCTTTATCATCTGTTTGGTGTTTTGAGCTGCTGTACGACACCCTTAACTTCCCTCAGCGTAGGAGTTGGTTCGTTTCCGTCCTCTGCTGTACAAACATAGTCACTTCCTTATTTTCCTTGGTCTCTCGTTCCTACATTCTCCACGCCGTTAAGGTGCTCATCGAAATGCTGCTTTCACCTTTCAATTATTTCACATGCGTTCGTCAGAAAGCTCCTTATTCCTGCAGATATATCGGATCGCGACACGAAGCCGTTGCGGAATGCGTTGAGCTTGTGGTAGAGCGTCCGTGTTTCTAGAGAACGGATTATCAGTTCCATTTCTGGCATTCTGCTTTTAACAGGCAATATTTATATTTCTCCCGAGGAAGATGTAAGTGTTGGTTATTTCGTGTCGTAAGTGTTACCGAGAATATCGTGATTTGTGTTGCGTGAAATGTTAAAATGTTACTGGCAGGTAATACTCGTGCTTAGTGTACTGCCCCCATTCGCATAACAGTCCCATGTGAATAGGAAACCCAGCAAAGATGGGACTGTTATGCGAATAGGGGCAGTGTAGGTCTCACTCAGCTAGATGCTCCCGATACTTAAGAAAGGACAAAGCAAGGCTTCACCACCCGCAAACAACAGTCAGCACGCTACACACCGTAGTTTAGAAACCCACCAGAGGGACTGATTACCATCCACTACTGGGCGGCCATGAGCGGTGGCGTAATAGAGTCCATTGAGAAATTGGATGATTGGAGAGGGCAATGACCGAGGAACGAGGTCATGATCTCAAGGCGGTTGAGGACTCGGTGATCGCCCAGAGTTGGACGACCTTGCTGTCATAAAAGTTTGAAGTAGTCAGAAAAATTTGAGAAGTAGAAAGAAGTTGCAGTTTTAACACTTAAACTACCGAGGGGGTAAAAACTCCCGCGAACTACCAAGGGTCCAAAAAAAGTCGGAAGTCCAACTTTGACAAGGCATTTCTCGGCCGTTTTTCAACCGATTTCAAAACTTTTTTTTGCGATGGAACCGGACAGGTTTCAAGATCATCGTCCATTTAAAAAAATATAAAATAGATGCGTCTACCCAAAGTTATTAAGTAAAAGGCACTTCCTAGTTTTTTTGAGAGCGCATTTTTTGCGCACATTGATCAATAAAACAAAATTTAAAGCGATGACATATGGTTTTTTCAACTCTAAATCATGCGTACAGCTGGAGTGAACATGTTTATGCAAAATTATTTATTTTTCAGTACACTGATAATTAAACTTACTCAAAAAATTGCTAAAATACCCTATTTTTCACATAAAATAAACAATAAATCAAAATTCAAAGCGATGACATATAGTTTTTTTGGTCTTAAATTGTTCGTAGGATTGTACTCGACATTTTTGATGAACAATAAAAATGTTCTAATTACACTCTTATTTTGTTTTACCCGGAAAATTACAAAAATTCCATACTTTTTACACAAAGTAGTCAACAAAACTAAATTTAAAACGATAACATGTAGTTTTTTAGCCTTGAAATGTTCGTAGCAGTTTGGGGGACATAGTTGGAGAATAATAGTGATGTTTTCATTACACTCAAATTTTGATTCACTCAAAAATTGACGAAAGTACCACATTTTTCACGCAAATTGCTTAACAAAAATAATGGCTTACAATGCAAAGTAGTATATTACCTTTAAATTATTCGTGAAAGCGTACTGGACGTTCTTGATGAGTAATAGTGACGTTTTCATGACACACTTAATTTATTTTACTCGAAAAGCTATAAAAATATTATATTTTTATACAAAACAGTCAATAAAACAAAATTTAAAGCCATAACATGTAGTTGTATGGCCTTAAATTTTCCGTTACAATATACTGAACCTGTTTTTGATAAAATGTCGATGTTTACATTACACTAATATTTTGTTTTATACAAAAAAAATGTACGAAAATACCACACAAAAGCGAAAAAGTCAAAATTTAAAGCAATGATATGTAGTTTTTCAACTTTGAATATATTGTAAATTGTATATATTGTATATTGTGGATTCATTTGAACAAGTGATGTTTTTATTACACTCATATTTTATATCACTCAAAATACTAGGAAAATACCACATTTTGCACACAAAGTAGTCATCAAATAAAAGTTGGAGTCAATGCATTATAGTTTTTTTGCCACGAAATTATTTGTAAAAAAGTACTTGACTTGTTTGATAAACAATAGTAATCTTTCAATTACACTCGTTGTTTTCTAAATTTGTTTATAAAAAATCAAAAACAACTCAAATAAAGAGAACTTACTATGCGCAGCACATAGTCACATGTTGATGTACCGTAAAAAAAAATATTTTACACAGATGATAATTATTTTTGATAGCTAAAAGCACTGAGATTTTCACTCAGGTGGAGTACTGACTCAATTTGTTATTTATAATTTTATAAAATTCTTCATGTTTTGATACAATAAATTAACCTAACATGTTTCATACGGCTTTTCCCATCATGCTGATACTCTTTGCGTTGCAATCTGTAATATTTTTTTGGGATTCCATATGTTTGTCAGAGTACTATCAAAGTTTCCCCAAAATAAAAATGTGATTCTCGCTCATATGAAAAAAAAATATTGATCACCCAAAACAATTGGCTTCTTTAGCGATGTTGAGATAATTCCATATTCAGAATCTGCATGCAAAACTGAGCAGAAATCCAAATTTTCATGAATTTTGGTGCCCGGGAACCTATTTAAAAATCAGTTTGAAGTTTGTATGGGAGCGATTTGTCGAATCACCCCTCGTCGCATTTTGTACTGGGCGGAGCTGTCAAGCAGTTGGCCAGCTGTCAAAAGGTGATTTTGGAAAATCTCTTCGAAATCGATTTTAGGTACCAAAATGAAGTTCTAAAAATCTGAAAAAAATCATGGTGGTTCAGAAAAAGGTACTCTTTCGTATAAAATCAAAAAATCAATACATTTTTCTTAAATTAAAAACCCAATTGAAACATTGCAATTATAACTGCGACACCAGTACTTGTTTTAAAATTATTAAATCAGGAAAAATACATGGAATAATATTAAAGAAATTTGCTGAAAAACTATCAAAGCTATCCCGTTTTACGGTATTGCTTCAGAAACTCTTCTATATACATTTGTTTCCCAGAAATTTCCCAAAAGGTGCATTGATATCTTTCAAAGATTATTTCAAAATATTTTGTCGTGGGTTCTTTTCGAAAATCTTTCAAAAATATTCCGGAGATTCCTTCAGGGGTATTTTCAAGAACATCAAGGATTCATGCGGAATTTATTTAGGGGTTCTATTTCTCGAGGAATTTTTTTAGAAAACTTTTCAAATGTTTCCGTGTATTATTCCTTTGGGTTTTCATCAGAAATTCCCCTAGCGATTGCTTGATAAATTTCTCCAAGGACTCATTTAGAATATTATCATATTTTTCAGGAATCTCTTATTTTTTTCCTGGAGCATTTTCGAAGTTTTTTTTTTTTTCTGGCTTTCTCCAGTTCTCTCAAGTTTCCATCTGCCAAAGAGTTTTCCGATATTTCTCCTGAATTTCTTCGCTGGTTTTCATCCGGAGTTTCTCCCGGGATTTCTCTTAGAAATTTTCAGAGTTCTTACATGAATTTTCTAAATATTTCCTACCAGATTTCCCAGTTCTTCTCAGTATTTCTTCCGAAGTTTCTCTCGCGTTCCTCATTGCATAATTTCTCGCAAAAACCACGTGGATTCATTCCGACATGTCTCTCGTTATTTACAACAATGAATTTTGTAGGTTATCTCAGGCAGGAGGTTTTCCGAGAAACACTTTCAAAAAGTACAGTACTGGACGCATTGACCGATTTTCATACAAAATGCTTAAGTTTGGAGCTCTGTATTTCAGCTTCTAGAGCACAAACTCCGAAAGTAATCTCAGGTGAAACTTAAAAAAAAACTATCGCAATAACCTTTATAAAATATCCCGGATGTAACTTCTGTAGAAATCCGGGGAGAAACTCCAGAAAAAAATCATTGAAATTTCTTAAAGCTTCGGGAGAAATACCAGAAGCAATTCCTTCAGAAAATTCGTGAAAAACACCTTTAAAATCCGGGAGAAGCCTCAGTTGAAATCCCAGCAATAGTTTCCGTAAAAACCTTAGAAATTCCGGAAAAATCTCATGGAGAAGTACCAAGATGAATACCGAAAGAAATCGCGGAAAACCTTCAAGAGAAATTCCGAGAGAAACTCTAAGAGAAATTCTACGACAACATCTGATGTATATTCCCGGAGAAAAGAGAATAAATTCCTCGAAAAATTGTTTAGGCAAAACGCAGGAGAAAAAATCCAACGAGAGACTCTGAGAGTAAATATGGGAAAACCTTCAGGAGACAATATTTGGATTTCAGAAATCCTGCAATATTCTCCAGGAACTTTTCCGTAAAGAACTGTTTGAATCTATGGTAAAAACCTCGATAGGAATACGAAAGAATCTCCGAGAGGAATTGGAAAAGGAATCCCAAGGAACAGGAATGAAGGAAGGCTGAAAATCTCTCTAATAAAGACACATAACCTAACCTTAGCTTTGGAAAACAACTAAGTTCGTATTTTTTTCATTTTCACGGGATTTCCGTTTATTTTTTGGTGATTGCTACTGCATGTTCAGGAGACGCAAATGGACATAAATAAAAACAAATAAAAAAAATCCCTGGTGAATTTTCGGTTTGCCTTGTATTTTTTTTCAGGTAGTAGATAACCTGAAACTAGTACAATAAAGTCAGTAATTGAAATCTGCATGTGTTTGTGTTGAATTTTATGTTATTGACTATTTCCAGTACATGCCAACGGAAAATTTTAAGCCTAACAACTACATGTCATTGCTTCAAATTTTGTTTTATTGACTATTTTGTATGAAAATAATGTTTAACGTTCATCATTTCGCGCTTATATTTTTGTTTGTTGCCTACTTTGTGTGAAAAATATGGTATTTTTCAAGTTTTCCGAGTGAAATAAAATATGAGTGTAATATAAAATTTACTAGTATTGTTTAAATAAATCCGCTAAACTACTACGATAAATTCAAAGCTGAATAACTACATATCATTACTTTAAATTTTGACTTATTCGCTTTTTTGTGGTATTTTCGTACTTTTTTATATAAATCAAAATATGAGTGTAATGTAAACAATCAACATTTTATCAAAAAAGTTCAGTACATTGTAACGGAAAATTTAAGGCCATACAACTACATGTTATGGCTTTAAATTTTGTTTTATTGACTGTTTTGTATAAAAATTATGATATTCTTGTAGCTTTTCGAGTAAAATAAATTAAGTGTGTCATGAAAACGTCACTATTACTCATCAAGAACGTCCAGTACGCTTTCGCGAGTAATTTAAAGGTAATATACTACTTTGCATTGTAAGCCATCATTTTTGTTAAGCAATTTGCGTAAAAAATGTGATGCTTTCGTTGATTTTTGAGTGAATAAAAATTTGAGTGTAATGAAAACATCTCTATTATTCTTCAAGTATGTCTCCCAAACTGCTACGAACATTTCAAGGCTAAAAAACTACATGTTATCGTTTAATTTAATTTAGTTTTGTTGACTACTTTGTGTGAAAAGTATGGAATTTTCGTAGTTTTCAGGATAAAACAAAATAAGAGTGTAATTAGAACATTTTCATTGTTCATCAAAAATGTCGAGTACAATCCAACGAACAATTTAAGACCAAAAAAACTATATGTCATCGCTTTGAATTTTGATTTATTGCTTATTTTATGTGGAAATACCCTATTTTAGCAGTTTTTTTGAGTAAGGTAAATTATCAGTGTACTGAAAAATAAATAATTTTGCATAAACATGTTCACTCCAGCTGTACGCATGATTTAGAGTCGAAAAAACCATATGTCATCGCTTTAAATTTTGTTTTATTGATCAATGTGCGCAAAAAATGCGCTCTCAAAAAAAACTAGGAAGTGCCTTTTGCTTAATAACTTTGGGTAGACGCATCTATTTTATATTTTTTTAAATGGACGATGATCTTGAAACCTGTCCGGTTCCATCGCAAAAAAAAGTTTTGAAATCGGTTGAAAAACGGCCGAGAAATGCCTTGTCAAAGTTGGACTTCCGACTTTTTTTGGACCCTTGGCCTTGGTAGTTTAGGAGTTAAGAAGTTTATTGAGAGTGAGTGCGAATTCTACCATCACTTCTCCTCTGTAAACCCGTTAGTAATATCCTCCGCGTATAACAGAAAACAGAACCCCGCCGTTTTTTCCGTGAAAGTTCTCGACCTAGTCCCTATACGTCGTCCGAGTGTCCTTGTCTGGGCGAATTCCGGCACAGAACCCGCCGAAGGCTGATTCGTCAACAAATCGGCAGGACTGGGTACGTAGGAGGTCCAGGAACCAGTGAGGCGCCCCAATACGCCCCCGGAGGCTCGAGTGGAGTGACCCGTCGCTGCCATCCCAGGTGCCCGAACGAAACGTCTACGCGCCGCCATCACGCACATTTCCGAGGACGCAGTGTATTAGGAAGACCAGGAATGGTGGAGTGCTACAGGAGAGGAGATAGAGGGGAACTAATAGTACCAGGAACCAAAAATATAGTGTGATAAACCTCAATAAAGTGTAGTTGTCTGTGAAGTGCTGTTGTGGTTCCCTATTTTAAGTGCGAGAGTTCCCTGCCCGCGAGTTCCGTAACGTGAGTGCGCTGATTCTGAGGCTATTGTGTCGGGGAGTCTCAGTACTGCTCCCGACCGACAAAGCGTCGGCTTATTCTACTTCTGTTTGTAGCGTTCCACGTTAGACCGAGTTCGATGCCACAGCATTACCGTCTGCGCTGTGTTCTCATCCTCCAAAAACGACTTTCACGACTCACTTTGTTGTCAGCCGCCAGTAAGGATCCGAGGTAGACGAATTCCTCCACCACCTCGAAGGTATGCCCGTCTATCGTAACATTGCTACCCAGACGGATCCAGTCGTGTTCGGTTCCGCTTACCAGCATGTACTTTGTTTTTGAGGCATTCAGTCTGACCTTTGCTGCATCGCGTTTCAGGCGGGTGTACAGCTATGCAACCGTTCCAAATATTCTGGCAATAATGTCCATGTCGTCCGCAAAGCACACAAATTGACCGGATTTTGTGAGAATCGTTCCCCGGCTGTTGAGCCCGGCTCGTCGCATCACACTTTCCAGAGTGATGTTGAATAGTAGGCATGAGAATTCATCACCTCGTCGCAGTCCCCGGCGAGATTCGAATAAACTGGATAGTTCACCCGAAACTCTTACGCAGTCTTGCACACCGTCCATCGTTGCTTTAATCAGACTAGTCAGTTTCGCAGGAAAGCCGTTTTCGTTCATGATTCTCCATAGCTCTGCGCGGTCGATACTGTCGTATGCCGCCTTGAAGTCGAGAAACAAGTGATGCGTTGGGACCTGGTATTCACGGCATTTCTGGAGGATTTGCCGTACGGTGAAGATCTGGTCCGTTGTCGACCGGCAGTCGATGAAGCCGGCTTGATAACTTCCCACGAGCTCATTCGTTTTAGGTGACAGACGACGGAAGATGTTCTGAGATAGCACTTTGTAGGCAGCATTCATGATAGTGATCGCCCTGAAGTTCTCACATTCCAAATGGTCGCCTTTTTTGTGAATGGGTCAGATTACCCCTTCCTTCCACTCGTCCGGTAGCTGTTCGGTTTCCCAGATCCTGACTATCAGCCGCTGCAGACAGGTGGCCAACTTTTCTGGGCCCATCTTGATGAGTTCAGCTGCGATACCATCCTTACAAGCTGCTTTTTTGGTTTTGAGCTGGTGAATAGCATCCTTAACTTCCCTCAGCGTGGGAGTTGGTTCATTTGCGTCCTCCGCTGCACTAGCGCCATCGTTTCCTCCGTTGTCGTAGTCTTTCGTGCCTACGGTCTCTACGCCGATCGAAGTGCTGCTTCCACCTTTCGATCACCTCACGTACGCCCGTCAAGAGGCCTCCGTCTTTATCCCTGCATATTTCGGCTCGCGGCACGAAATCGTTGTGGGATGCGTTGAACTTCTGATAGAACCTCCGTGTTTTTTTGGGAACGTATTTGCTACTCCGTGATTGACCCCAGCAATCGAAATTGCACAAAGAACCAATGAATAGGGCTTGGGACTAGCAATTGCCATCCTCAATGTACACAGTTCGAGAGCTCTCAACTTTAGTAAGGTGTATAACGGCGCTGGCCACATCCTTACAATCATCGAGTATGGTACGGAATGTTAGTGAGACAAACGTTATAAGTGAGACCGCGAAGCGCTGCATCTCACAGTGGTCATTAATCCAAAAATTTGACCAAATTGAAACCATAGGCATTCACAACATGGAACAACACAAAACTCCTATAATAAAAAATAAATAAAAAAAAGCATGGAGATTATTCTAACTTTAACTTTTTACAGACCACCCTAATACGAAACGTTTCTTTCTTCTTGTGGGTGGTGAGAAGGTTTACAAAGACAAAAAATGTACTGAAACACGCGAGTGAGATCACGGTGATTGGTTCCAAGCTTCTATTTTTTTCAAATTTCGGTAGCAAGAAAAGAGGACAAGAGTACATACACGGGACGACATATGGGAATGATACTGAAAATATTTGCATGTAGCACTACGATATTTTACATCAAAAGTAGGTATTCCATCGCGTTGGGAAGAGCTCGCTGACGTAGTACACGGTTTGGGTAAAAAATATCACTCTTATACTACAGACAAACAGACTTAACTAGAGGAATTTCATCGAAAGTTTAGCTCGACGTCCTTTTCATGAACTCGCCGCCACCTATTGGTAGAACCGCACAATACACCTTCTGCCGTAATGATTTGACGTTTGTGCAACACGCACACTACCACACATATCGCCTGTAATTTACGTTTGCATCATTAAGAAATGTGTACACTAGCAAACGTCAAAGCGATCAAACACTAGCGCCTCTGGTGGAAGTATCGCGGAAACCAAATGAAATTTAAATTCATCGTTAAATGCATGTGCCAAGCACTTTTGAAGAGTGGAACTTCTGTTTGTTTGTGCTAGTGCTGATACGCAAAGAGGGTTAAAAGTTGCACCTCTACCATCGAACATTATTTATACATAGTTTTGGTCCGTTTAGGAACTACCGGATGTGGCCACTGGACATAATCTCCGAAAAGTTTGCCGGACCAACTATTACCTTATTTGCTCAATTCTATAGTTGTGTGTTATTTTCTTTGGACAACTTTTATATTTTTTTTTAAACAACTTTTCTTGTGGATTTTTTTTATTATAGAAGTAATCTCATAGAGATTCTTTAAAAAATTTCTTGAGAAATTTCTGACGGAATCTCTGAAGAATTCTTGGAGAAAACCCAGTAGGTATTCTTGGACAACTTCCAAGAGGGATTTTTGGAAGAATCTTTGATAATATATCTGTAGAAATCATAGAAGGAACTTCTGCGAAATTCTAGTGAGCATTACTATAGGTATTCCTGAAGGATCTCTTGGTGAAACTCTCTGAAAAATTCCGGAACTCTTGGAGAAATTCCAATATTTGGAAAATCTTCTTAGAGTTTCTCCACAAATGCCTGATGCAAATCCTCTAGATATTCTCGCTGGGATTGCTCCAGAGATTCCCCCAAGAATTCATTTACAAATCCTACCTGTGATTTTTCTAGCTTTTGCTGGAATTCCAGCAAAAATTTCTGGATTCCTTCAGTTTCCCTCCTCAGTTTTGTTCAGAAATCCAAACAATTTCAACTGAGATTTATTTTTAAAAATTGCTTTTGGGAGTACTCCAAGTATTCTTGGAGGATTCCCAGCATGAATTGCTCAAGTGAAATTCTAGCAGGAATCACTAAATAAATGCTAAGTAATATTTCTGGAGGGATTCCACGGTAGGAAATTCTAAAGAAACACCTGGAGGAATCACAGCAGGAATTTTGTAGGGATCTTAGCTGTAATTGTATGAGAAATTCCAACAATAATCACTTCAGATATTCCAGGACTTTGCCAGGAAATCTTTTTAGGAGTTGAGATGCATGCTCTGTTCTGTTGTACTTGGAGCATTTGTGCAAGTGTTCTAACCATCACACCAGGTCCGCTCCACTAGATATATGTATTAATCAATATTCAGAATAATATTCAGAAATTGGGATACGTTCTGTAGATCTATTATGGTTTTTTTTCTGCTTAAATAACTAATAATTACACATTTCCAAAGGGTGTAGAAAGCCCGAACAATTAAGAACGTAAGGAATGCTTCCTAAAAAAAAGCACTCACCCGATGAACTTTACCCAGCACGTGATTCAGCTAAAGCATGTTTGAAGCAGTTTTTAATCCCGGTTTATTTTTGTCCACACGCCGTTTCGTCAGCATTGCCTAATGGATTTGGAGATTATTTATCAATCAAGTGATTGATACACTCACACCGTCGTCCCAACCGAAGCACCCCAGTATACACTTATTGAGTGGAAAACAGCGTTATCAAGCAAAATTGATGCACAATCCTACACCAGGCAGCCGGCCATCACCGAGGAGCAACAGAGCGCAGAGCATTCATCTGATTCGCCGATTTTTTTGCTGATAAGAGCCCGCGCTCCGATACTGCTCGAACGAACAATCAACTCGGGTCAAGTGCTCGGCAATCACCAACCACCATCATCACCGCGCGCAACGTCGTCGGTCGGTCGTAGTAGGCGATTGAGTATGTATATTAGACTGGGTCAACAAAGTCGATTTTTTGGAACAAGGCTTTTTCGATTCCTTTTAGCGTCCAAAACAACTGTGCAAAATTTGGGAGTGATTGGTTGCGCCCCCGTATTCCGCATTGCGATTGAAATTTGTATGGGATTTAGTATGGGAAAAGTTACTTTTTCGCATTTTTCTCATAATTTGAAATTTTTCGTCTAAAACGATCTAACTAATGACGTACAAGTATAGCCTAGGATATTCCGAAAAACTTTGCCGAAGACCGCAAAGTGATCCAACACTTGTGAAAAAAGTTATAACGTACAGATTGCTCGATGGTGCTTAACATTTAACATGTAAAGGAATAACATCAATAATAAAATCTCAATTTTTGGCCTAAGTTCCCAGGCGAATAACTTTTTTTACAGGCGTCGGATCACTTTGCGGTCTTCGGCAAAGTTCTCCGACATATCCTAGGCTATACTTTAACGTCATTAGTTACATGGTATTAGACAAAATAATTTAACTTATGAGTAAAATGTAAAAAAGTACGTTTTCCCATACTAGCTTCCATACAAATTTCAATCGCAATGCGGAATACGGGGACGCAACCAATCGCTCCCAAATTTTGCACAGTTGTATTGGTCGCCAATATAGATTGAAAAAGCTTTGTTCCGGGTTGATACGATCAAATTTAAAGTTTCTCCATACAACGTTGACCCACTCTAATGTATATGGTGCGGTGCGGATGGAAATGGGCGTGGACTAGCGCCACGATTGGTACCACTCAACAACCAATCGCAGGCAGCGAACGAACGGCGCGAAAATGAGAAACACAACGGACTGGGATTTTGTGTTTCTCGGCATCATGGGGACGATGTCGTCGGCGCACATCATCGTGCCGGATCATAACCGGCTTGCCGTGAACAGGGCCGGTGCTGTTGTAAAGGGGAAATTTTTCAAATCAATTAGGATTTGTTAAGGATGAATTTCTATTGTATCATCTGAATACAGTAATGCGCCGATTTTTATCACGCGCTCCGCGCGTCATTCATTCATTTTTCATTCATTTGCTGTTACATTTGAGAGTAAGTGTTTCCCCTCTTTGTTGAAGGTGCGTTTTACAACGTTAAATATATTAAAAATGTGTATAGATTTGGTTGAATATTAGGCCGTCCCTTATTTTGCAAAATTTAGAAATGTTATAAGTTCGTTAGTGGAAAATGATCGTTTTAGCTAAAAAATGATCGTGTCAAAATTTGAAGTCCGTATCTCAAGGCTAAGTGGTCCCTCAAGGGGCCTGAAGTTGTCAAAAATGGTATGGGACCAAAAAAACATGAAATTTTTTTCGACAAAACAAATACGCTATTCCACTAAAACCGGTGATTTTAGGACCCTAAAGGGCCAAAAATGTGCTTAGATTTGCGATATCTCTGCTCATTTCCAAGATATTGACAAAAAACAACTGAAAAAATCAGCATTTTTGACCATTTTTTTAGATTCCGAAGGAAACTTACCCTATTTTGTTCAATAACTCAAAAACGAGTAGAGCTATCGCAAATCTAAGCACATTTTTGGCCCTTTAGGGTCCTAAAATCACCGGTTTTAGTAGAATAGCTTATTTTTTTGTCGAAAAAAATTTCATGTTTTTTTGGTCCCATACAATTTTTGACAACTTTAGGCCCCTTGAGGGATCACTTAGCCTTGAGATACGGTCTTCAAATTTTGACACGATCATTTTTTAGCTAAAACGATCATTTTCCACTAACGAACTTATAACATTTCCAATTTTTGCAAAATAAGGGACGGCCTATTGAATATTTAAAAGCATTTTTGAAAAGGAGCGTGATAAAATCGGACCAATACTGTATTCCTGAAAAAGATTCGAAATCCGAAACAGCATCAAGTTATTTCTAAAATGAATTAGAAGATTAAGTGATTTTTTTTTTCTTAAGCTCTCCCTAAAGACACTATATGCAATATGTGGAACGGACCTGGTGTGGTGGTTAGAACACTTGACTATTACGCCGAGGACCTGGGATCGAATCCCACTTCCGACAAACTCACAAAATGTGAGGTCTCCCTTCGGAAGGGAAGTAAAGCGTGGGTCCCGTGATGAACTAGCCTAGGGCTAAAAATCTCTGTTAATAGGGCACTTGCTGGCTTTGTTTAGTGTGCCCAACAGACCCATTTGATTTTGCTGTGAAACGTTTCGTAACGCGATTTTCATTACAAAGCGTTACCAGCAAAATGAAAGGGTCTGTTGGGCATACTAAACAAAGCCAGCAAGTGCCCTATACAGATAAAAAAAAACTATATGCAAATATACGAAATGTTCCAATTGGCTTATTTAGCGTTGTTGAGATAATTTCATATTCTGAATCTGCATGCAAAACTGAGCCGAAATCCAAGTTTTCTTGAATTTTGGTGCCCGGGAACCTATTTAAAAATCAGTTTGAAGTTTGTATGGGAACGATTTGTCGAATCACCCCTCGTCGCATTTTGTACTGGGCGGAGCTGTCAAGCCGTTGCCCAGCTGTCAAAAGGTGATTTCGAAACATCTCTTCGAAATTGATTTTAGGTACTATTGTGTTCGGGGATTTCGGAGTTTAGGTTTCACTGGCACACGCGTTTTACGTTTTAACGTTTTTATTCTTACACGCTATACAGTACTTACAATGCACAATGGTCCGAATCCACGTTTTAGCAGGAAAAAAAATCCGTATCTCTGTTTTCGTTAATTTTAGGCGTTTGGTGTCTTCAGAGAAGTTGTTTGAATTTGTTTGCTGCATCTTTTACAAAAATTTTCGATTAGGGTGGTCCTCGTCTTAACTCAAATCTGGAATAGAACTTTTTAATCTTAAGTCATATGCGATCGAGTTCTTCAGCAAAGTTGTAGGCAATGCTATTTCGAGCAACTTTGCCGAATACGCTGTTAATCTAGCTCTTAATTTGAACATAGTAGGTCAACTTTAAGTTTTGACTTAGGATGAGCCACCCAAAAACGGTTTTTTCGCAATAACTTTTTTATTTGATTTTTTTCGAAGATGTGAGCTTTGGAACATTTGAAAAGCAAGTAATGACGCATATTTGTTCTGAACATTGCATGTTGCTAGGTCTTGTCATTCAAATGTTACACAGATCGAAAAAAGAGTGTAGAATTCTGTGACATATGATGCACATAATTGGAGCGTGGGATATCACAGAAGTTTACATGACATATCATGTAAAGTTCATGAAATATCATGTAAACTTCCATTATATGTCATGTAATTCAGCATGACTCTGAGAGTTTACATGACATATAACACAAATTTACATGATATATCATGTAAACCATCATAACACTAAGTTTACATGACTAATATAAAGTTTACATGACGTGTAAATCTCATTATTTTTTTCTGTGTATGGGTAAAATTACTTAAAAACAACGATATCTTAAAATGCTTATATCTCATGGAGCTGGTAAAATAAAAAAAGTTCTTTAAGCGGCATTTGGAAGGTCACATATAAAGCCAAATTTGATGCAAAAATTACAAGAACGTTATTTTTTAAATAGGAATTAATCGACTCCAAAAATCCCCTTAAAGAATCTAAAAACTACATATAACTCATACAATTTTAAAGATAGAGTCAAACTGTCTTCGGAAAAAATGTGAGTTTTTACCATACCTAAAAGTTTCCCATACACGACTTTTTTGTAAAACGTGAAACAAAAGCTTGAAATTGATAATTTGTTTCTAAGGAATATAATCGTTCTGATTTCCTAGAAAAACATAGCATACACCCCTAAGAATCAAATTATCAATTTCAAGCTTTTGTTTCATGTTTTGCAAAAAACTCGTGTATGGAAAACTTGTAGGCATGGTAAAAACCTACATTTTTTCCGAAGACAGTTTGACTCTATCTGTAAAATTGTATGAGTTATATGTAGTTTTTCGATTCTTTAAGGGGATTTTTGGAATCGATTTATGCCAATTTAAAAAATAACGTTCTCGTAATTTTTGCTCCAAATTTGGCTTTATATGTGACCTTCCAAATGCCGCTTGAAGAACTTTTTTTATTTTACCAGCTCCATGAGATATAAGCATTTTAGAACATCGTTGTTTTTAAGTCAAAATTGCCCATAACATTTGAATGGCAAGACCTAGCAACATGCAATGTTCAGAACAAATATGCGTCATTACTTGCTTTTCAAATGCTCCGAAGCTCACATCTTCGAAAAAAATCAAATAAGAAAGTTATTGCGAAAAAACCGTTTTTGGGTGGCTCACCCTAAGTCAAAACTTAAAGTTGACCTACTATGTTCAAATTAAGAGCTAGATTAACAGCGTAACAATCGTTCGTTAGTCGGAAGATACTGAAATCGGTAAAGTTGGAGCGAGATTAATTGTAACGTATAGAGAGTGAAGCAGTGTAGGTGTGCCCAGCCGGTTAACGGCGGCGGGAAAGCTAATTTCCTTTGCTTTTACTGCAATTAAAAAGGAAGGGTTGGGAGAGAGGGGGGAGTGTTCGATAGACAGAAGATCCTGTAAACGGTTAAATTGGAGGAGTTTGGAGAAGTATTGAAACAACGGTGACATCAGAAAGCGAGAGAAAAATAGTAACGTGTGGAAAGTAGAGAAGCGTAGATAGTGTGTGGTTGTGTGGGGGTGTGGCCAACCGGTTGACGGCGGCGGGAAAGTTAGGAAGAGTTGGTGACGGGGGAGAGGGGCAAGCGTTCGTTAAACGGAAGATCTTGGAATCGGCAAAGTTGGAAAAATTCGGAGAAGTAACAAGACAAAGGTGACATCAGAAAGCGTGAAAAATTGTAACGTGTAGAAAGTGAAGCAGTAGATAGTGTGGGTGTGCCCAGCCGGTTGACGGCGGCGGGGAAGTTATTTTCCTTGGCTTTCACTGCAATTGGAAAAGAAGTGTTGGTGACAGAAGAGGGGGGAAATCGTTCGTTAGTCGGAAGATACTGAAATCGGTAAAGTTGGAGCGAGAATAATTGTAACGTATAGAGAGTGAAGCAGTGTAGGTGTGCCCAGCCGGTTAACGGCGGCGGGAAAGCTAATTTCCTTTGCTTACTGCAATTAAAAAGGAAGGGTTGGGAGAGAGGGGGGAGTGTTCGTTAGACAGAAGATCCTGTAAACGGTTAAATTGGAGGAGTTTGGAGAAGTATTGAAACAACGGTGACATCAGAAAGAGAGAGAAAAATAGTAGCGTGTGGAAAGTAGAGAAGCGTAGATAGTGTGTGGTTGTGTGGGGGTGTGGCCAACCGGTTGACGGCGGCGGGAAAGTTAGGAAGAGTTGGTTACGGGGGAGAGGGGCAAGTGTTCGTTAAACGGAAGATCTTGGAATCGGCAAAGTTGGAAAAATTCGGAGAAGTAACAAGACAAAGGGGACATCAGAAAGCGTGAAAAATTGTAACGTGTAGAAAGTGAAGCAGTAGTTAGTGTGGGTGTGGCCAGCCGGTTGACGGTGGCGGGGAAGTTATTTTCCTTGGCTTTCACTGCAATTGGAAAAGAAGTGTTGGTGACAGAAGAGGGGGGAAATCGTTCGTTAGTCGGAAGATACTGAAATCGGTAAAGTTGGAGCGAGATTAATTGTAACGTATAGAGAGTGAAGCAGTGTAGGTGTGCCCAGCCGGTTAACGGCGGCGGGAAAGCTAATTTCCTTTGCTTTTACTGCAATTAAAAAGGAAGGGTTGGGAGAGAAGGGGGAGTGTTCGTTAGACAGAAGATCCTGTAAACGGTTAAATTGGAGGAGTTTGGAGAAGTATTGAAACAAAGGTGACATCAGAAAGCGAGAGAAAAATAGTAACGTGTGGAAAGTAGAGAAGCGTAGATAGTGTGTGGTTGTGTGGGGGTGTGGCCAACCGGTTGACGGCGGCGGGAAAGTTAGGAAGAGTTGGTGACGGGGGAGAGGGGCAAGCGTTCGTTAAACGGAAGATATTGGAATCGGCAAAGTTGGAAAAATTCGGAGAAGTAACAAGACAAAGGTGACATCAGAAAGAGAAAGGAAGTGTTGGGAGAGACGGAAGAGAGGGGGAAGTGTTGTTAGATGAAAAATCCGGTAAAGTTGAAGGATTTCAAAGAAGTAATAAAGCAACGACGTCATCAGAAAGCAAGAAAGTGAGAAAATTGTAACGTGTAGAAATTGGTCCAGTGATGATAGCGTGGGGGTGGCCAGCTGGTTAACGGAGGCGGTAAAGTAGTTTTCTTCTGCTTTTATCACGTTTAAAAAGGAAACGTTGGTGTCAGGAGATAAGGGAAAGATTTTGTGACGAAAGATACTGGAGCTAAGAAGTTGGAGTGATTATATCGTGGGAAGATTGCATTTGGGAGAAGTAACAAGTCAGCGGTGACATCAGATAGTGAGAAAAACTGTAACAAGAAAGTTTCGGTAACAGGAGAAAAGGGAAGTGTTCATTAGCTGAAGCTTCTTGAAATTGGAACATGGTTGGAGTTTTGTGAGTTGGCATTACTATTGAAGGAGAGGAAAGAACAAGAGAAGGTAACAGTATACAGCAATGACGGTGGTGGCGGAAAGAGAAAGTGTAAAGGAGAAGAATAGTAGCTGAACATGGAAAAGAAAACTTGATGTCCGGAAGATAGGGTGGAATGAGAATATTAGTTGTGGAGTTTAAAGCAGTTCGGAAATGGAGAGCACAAAAAGAAATCGTGGTGGACTTTTGGAAGAAAAAGGTATTGCGGATTGTTTGAGAGAGTTCAATTCGAACCAAATAAGGTAGGCCAAACTATAACATACTTTTAAAGGAGTGGGAGCGAGTGTTGTATTTAATAGTAATTCATAAAAATCATCGGTCTACAAATTTAATACAATAATGAGGGAAGTAAATGTTGCGGTAGAGGATAGTGTGGGATATCTTGTTCTGGACCAAATATGTCATGGAATGGGTTGCGGGTATTTTTTTGACGAGGACATTGAGGAATTCTACCTGATTATAGCTGATTACATAAGGAGGAATAAATATGAGTTTTGGCAAAGAAGTGGATGGGATTGTGCGGTGGGATTAAATGTTGGAGAGGAGGTTAATAAATACATACAAAGAATAGAAAGTGGTGATATATTCGGTCAAGAAATTTTTTGGGTTGTCTCTAGTATCCTAGAGTGCGAAATTGAAGTATTCATGACAAATAAAACAAAATTGTTATATGGTAACGGATACAAAAATTCAAGTTTTGGAAAATTGAAGTTTTTAATCAGCGACAATGGGCAAATCAGATGTGTTCAGGAAGATGGCGATGGCAGTACTATACGGTGCCTTGAACGAGTTACAAACATGGGAGAAGTAGTAAACGAAGGTTGTGAGAGTGTGGTTCGAAAGGAAACAGAAGTGATTGGGAAGTTAGAAGGAAAAAAGGAACAGATTGACAAGACATTATTAAGCAGTAGAATTCAGAATAATGAAATCAATGATGAGAAATTATTGACCTTGCTCAAAGAAAAAGTTCTAGAATCTTTGGCATTTGAACAATCTGGAAATGAAAATAGTGGTAGAATTGAGATGGTTACATCATTTTTTGAAGAGTTAGATATGATGGAGCAAGGTGTGGGAGAAATGTCAACAAACAATTTAAATAAATTGTTCAATATAGAAAGAAAGATCAGTGAGTTGGCAGAACACATTGGTAAAGAGATTGTTTTGATTGATGAAGATAAAGAGTATGTTTTCGGAGTAACAGAGATGAAAAGAAAGGCAAAACCATTAGTAATTGAAGTGGAGGGTAAACAAACAAGAATAAGTATGAGATCAATTACACCAAACAAAGAAAATCTTTTCAGATATTGGAACAGAAATTATTTGAGACTAGCTAAAGACAACTATGTCACGAAGCCACAAGAGTTAATTTATGACATAAGGGTTCCTGGTTCCGAGGAGCTATTGAAAGTGAAGAGAATAGATGGAGATGGTAATTGTTTGTTGAGAGCTCTGCTAGATCAGATGGGTAGGATTGATAAGGCTTACTATATGTCAGATTTCAATGTTGCCAAATTAAGGTATCTAATATCACACCACATTAAAATTAATCGTAGTCGTTTTGAAGTGTTTTTATTTGATTATATTGCGTTGGAAGGGAGTTTTGAGGATGTAATTAAAAAATTCAATGAAAATGGATATTGGCTAGGGCATGAAGCAATGGTAGTTACTGCAGAAATATTTAATGTGAAGATAAGAGTGGTAGATAAATTGGGTAGAATATATGAGTTCGGAGATTCAGTTAATGAGGCCAGAAAATTAGAAATATATTACACAGGTCAGACAGAAGGTGTTCTCAATCATTATGATAGCATAGTAAAGGTCAGTAACAACGTAATGGTAGAAAGCTATGCTTCATTGTCTTCTACAGAAATACAGTGTACACAACAAGTAGAAAAAAATAACAAAAGCTCAAATGTTAGTATAGATGAAGTAAAGAAACAGGAATTTCAGATAAAAGCTAAAGGTAGAAATACGAAAGATCCAGTTACATATAAGAGTAAACAAATGATATACCCACGTGAACAAAATAAGGGCAAAAATCCAAATGATAACAGAAGGATAGAAGATAGGTCAATTGATAAAGAAATGATAATTTCAGAAGAACAAGACAACGCCGAACGATTGAATAGCTCAGATAACATAATGGCATCAAGAAAAACAGCATCACAACAGGACTTACTAAAAGACTTAACTGCAACAAATGATGTAATTGAGAACAAGGAAGTGGCAGAAAAAGCAGCAATGAATAGTATAAAAAAGAACATACTGACTAAAATTGTTACATGGAATGTTGGGGGATGTAGAACAGAAGAGAAAAGAAAAGAAATAGATGGTACTCTGGAAGCATACGATATAGATATAGCTGTTCTTCAAGAGGTAAATACATTGGGTGTTGAAGCAAGCACAACAAATTACAATTGGATTATTAAAAACAACAATACAAACAAAACTAGGGGTTTGGCATTATTGATACGAAAAGGTATAGGAATACAAGTCCAGCACATTAAAATATCTGAAAACAACATGATGTGGTGCAAGTTATCAGTGCGCGGTAATAGATTGATTCTTATTAATGTGCATGCTCCTAATGTAAAACAGAATACGTTTCTTTCAAATTTACAAAGTTTAGTATCTAATCAGAGATACAGTCATTGCACAATTATGGGTCACACACAATTATTAGTCACTTTTCACTTTAATAGATAAATACTTATTAATTGCAAGCTTTTGTTAGCTATTATTATTTTTCGAACATAAGTTGATTTGTTTTGTGTCACTATACGTATCGCACACGGGCTAATACATCAAAAACTATATATTTTCAATATTTTTTTGTTCGGTGCAAAACTAGCTGTCAAAGTAACGCTTCGATTGTGGATAACGGACAGTGCGTGCGCTGCTTTCGTAAGCTCTGTAAAAGCGAGATTTAGTGATTTTCATGTGCGAAATGGTATCGTCACCAGAACAAAGGTATAATTTACGTTCTAAATGTAGAAATTCATGTGACTGCAGCTAATTAAAGCTTATTTCAGGCAAAATTTAAGTGACTCATTATTGTGCCAAGGAACATCGAAAATCACACAATTATGGGTCACTTTTTGTGCAGCATAATATTGACAGTTCTGCGTACATAGGCATTGCATACTTTTAGGCGTTTATCGGTGGTTGTGTTGGAGAATATGTCCCAATTTTGAAAAATTGATTTCAAATCGTGAAAACACGCTTCGTTAAGAGGTTTGAGACCAGTTTTGGATTCTACTATAGTGAATCTATCGAGAATAAGTGATCATTCATTGAAAAAATAGACAAAACATTATTGTTGAGCCGATTTCTCTTGAGTGACCCATAATAGGCAGCAAATTGACCCATAATTGTTACACAGCCAATTTTGACCCATTATTGTGGTTTTCATTATTCACCAACATTTTAGTAATTTTCACCGCCTAAAGTGAATTTTACAAGCATATTTTTATTTAAAACAATAAAAAGGGGTTTCAAAGAAGAGAATATAAAATAAAAATATTGAAAGTGTTGTTTTTGTATGAAAAACGATTCATATTATGAAATGGTTGTTCCTTGAGTGACCCATAATTGTGCAATGAGTGTATTTTAAAAATTTGATTGTGCTTGGAGATTTTAATGCACAATTAGGATTGAAAGATTTGAGTAAAGAAGATGAAAAATATATAGGAAAAGAGTTAGGACATGATGTATCAAATGCAAACGGAGATATGTTGAAATTATTTCTACATACATCAAAGCTTAGGAATATGTCATCCAAGATAGGTAGAAATGTTAAGATAACTTGGAAATGTAAAGACAAACAAAGTCAGATTGACCATGTTTTGGCACCACAGTTCAATAGTTATAAAATTAGGTTCATTAAAGGATTTTGGACTCAAGTGAAAACAGATCATAAGATGCTTCAAATAGGTATAATTTTTAGCGAAAGAAATGAAAAATTTGCCAAAGTTAAGGAGCCTACGAAAATTTGTGTAGAACTACTAAAAAATCCGGGGACAAGGAAAAAATTTCAGGAAAAGCTTAGAAATAAATCAAATCCGATCAATGAGGGACAATCTATTGATCAAAGATATAGCAATCTAGCTTTAAAATTGAAATCGGCAGCGTCAAGTACATTAAGAGTATCAAAAATACCTAGTACTCCCAAAAGACGAAGAGCATTTGATAAACTAAGAATAGCCATGAAGGTTGTCAAAAAGCATCCCGATATGCAGAATTTCAGATATAAGCTAGGAAATAGAAAACAAGAACTAGCCATAGCTATAAAAAATCATAAGGAAAAGGAAATAATGTCATTTTTCAGGAACTTGAATGATTTTGATGTAGGTATGAGATTCAGGAAAACATATTCTTATCTGAAGCAATATGTGAAGGAAAAAAACAAAAAATCGGCAATGATAAGTACACGAGTATGGGATAAATTGTTAGAAGAAGGACAAGGACCAGAGATAGAGTTTTGTGATCAGCATGACTTTATACCTTTGCCAAATCCTCCAACCTTGGATGAAATAAAATTTATTATTAATACTTCATGTAACGGCAAAACTCCAGGTTCGGATAGAATTTTTATAGAGTATCTTAAACATGCAGATGAAGATAGTGTAGTAGAGTTAGTAGAAATAATGAGGAGAATATATATAGAAAATGTTATGCCTAATGATTGGAAAAAGACGACACAGATTCCAATTCCTAAAAAAGCAAGTGCTTCGGATGCAAATGACTTTCGTAGGATATCCCTTTGTAATGTAGCGTACAAAATATATGCAAAATGGATAGCAAATCAGTTAAACAAATTTGCGGGAGAGCCAGGATTGCATCAAGCTGCATTCACAAGAAGTAGATCTACTGATGACCACATATTCATACCCGACTAGAAAATTATATCAAGATTATATCATATTGTGTTATGATGTTATAATATTTTTCAATAACTTATTGTGTTATAAACTAGATGCAGGATGATGTTAAAATAACTGAAATTGAAACAAAAACCACACTGGTCTTATCAAGATAATAACCTATTTTGTTATGATCAGATCAAAATTATAACAGATTGTGATATGAATATTAGCTTCAGAATTTCTAGTTTCTATCAAAATGTGATACAATTTTGTAACATTATTGTCCAAATGTCGAAGAATCAAAACTAAATTATATTACAATGAGTTGTCAAACAACATTTATAACATAATGTGTTATAATTGAGACATAATATTTCAAAATCACCAAGGATGTTGAACGTGATTATATCACAATGAGTTATAAATATCATGGTTTGTTATAATTATGTTATATTTTTGTTAGAACTTTCTAGTCGGGTAGCTAGGCGTCTTATGGAAGAATATTGGAATGCTGGAGAAGACTTAGTAGTGTTAGCTTTAGATATTAAAAAGGCATTTGATACCGTTAATATACAAAATATAAGGGAAGTTTTGATGAACTTGAATGTACCCACCAGATTAATAGATAGAGTGTTATTATGTGTGAAGGATGAAGTTACCAAAGTTTTATGGCAAAATCAGTATTCTAGGGAATACAAAAGAGGGAAAGGAATAAAACAGGGTTGTCCATTATCTCCACAGCTGTTCAATTTTCTAATACAAGACGTATTAAGAAAGGTAGCACAACAGATTCCGGAATTGAAGCTTATAGATATTGATATCTTAAAAATTCCAATAATATTAGCTTTTGCCGATGACATTTTGATCATTGCAAGTAATTTGAAGGAGTTGGAAGACATATTGAAGGTGTTAGAAATAGAATTGGATAAAGTAGGTCTTCAAATAAATCATGATAAAAGTCAAATTTTAATCAGGTATCCTAATAATAAGGAGTTGCAACCAAAGGAAATAATGTTGAACGGTAAAATGTATAAAACATGTGAGTGTATCAAATATTTAGGTGTTAGTATGACTGCCACATTGAACAGAAAGTTAACAAACAGGTTAAGATCAGTCAATGTTCTAAGAACATCAAGATTAATAGTAGAATTCTGTAAACGATTCCATCCATCTTGGGAGCTAGGGAAACTGATTTACATAACAGTTTTATCGCCGGCTTTGTTATACGGGACTAAGGTTGCGGTATTGACTAAAAAAAGTAGAATTTCGATGGCTAATTATGAAAAAGTAATCTTGAGAAATATTTTTAATAATTGTAAGAAAGATTCTGCCTTGAAATTTAATGCAAGAAAGTTACTTAATGGAAAAACAATAAATAGAAGAGTGAGAGTTGGAAGGATAAATTACTTCGGACATATCAAAAGAAGAGGAGAGGGACATCCTTTGAAATTAGCATATAATCTAAATTTAAACAAAAGAAAAGAAGGTAGACCAGGTTTGACGTGGAGAAAATCTCTTGAGCACGACCTAATTAGATATGATAGTATTGATAATGATGAATGGGAAGAAGTTGCGATGGATAAAGAGAAATTGAAACGAAAAGCGGAAGAAATATATAAAAATGAAGAAAGTGAAATTTCGGAAGGTGTATCGACGGACGATGAGAATCAAGGAGGAAAAAGATATAAACACTGGAAAAAGATGTCATAAAAAAATAGAGATAAATGTACGGGTCAAACAACGATATATTTTGTAAAAAAAAAGCGAGTAGAAGTTGTATAATCATTTTTGAAAAGAAGAGCAGGTTTTATGCCTTTGGGAGAAGTGGATTATTAACAAAAAAAAGCTACACTCCCAGGGGCTTTTCCCTGCTCCAAATAAATTAACATAAAAAACAAACAAAATAGGTTCTCATCAATTAGGTAAAGAAACAATTATTTTACAGAATAAACAATGTTAGCAAGAATGAACGAGAAAAATAGGTAAGTTATGTGGGAAAAATATGATATGATACTTTTTTGATATCATAAAACATTTGGTATAAAACAACTATTTCTGGGAGTGGAGGGAAATAAGAGCTGTCAGTCGAAACATAATGGTTGGGAAGAGTGGAGATGCCAACTTCTTATTATAACTTTTATGTGGAGAATGACAGCTTCTTCTTTTTCACATTCATTGGGGCATCCTCCAATGTGAAGTGCTTGCACTATATATAATTGCATGATCTTGGTTGTATAATTATAATGTTTTGCTTGATCAAATCACATTGGATGGACAGCCCACTGCTATCGGGCTTAGTACCGTGCTACAATGAATGGAAACCATCATCATCATCATCATCATCACCCTAAGTCAAAACTTAAAATTGACCTACTATGTTCAAATTAAGAGCTAGATTAACGGCGTGTTCGGCAAAGTTTCTCGAAATAGCATTGCCTACAACTTTGCTGAAGAACTCGATCGCGTATGACTTAAAATTAAAAAGTTCTATTCCAGATTTGAGTTAAGACGAAGACCACCCTAATCAAAAAATTTTGGTAAAGATGCAGCAAACAAATTCAAACAACTTCTCTGAAGGCACCAAACGTCTAAAATTAACGAAAACAGAGATACGGATTTTTTTTCCTGCTAAAACGTGGATTCGGACCATTGTGCAATGTTGTTCGCTCGGAGAGCAATAGATAAAAGAGGCCTTCACAATGCCGAGGCTCCCTATTTATACGATTGCACTAGGGTTGCCTGATTGGGTCTAATCTAGATCTCAAGGCGGAAATGAGTTACCGCTCAGTTATAGTCTAGATCAATTTATCTAGTTTATCATATCTAGATACACAACAACTTTCCCCTTTTTGAATTATTACTACTTTTTATCATAATCTTCAAATCTAAACCTTTCTGGTAACTTTTTAGTTCTAACTGATCTTCTGAGGAAAATTGAATCTTTTGATCCACTTCGATTACGCCTAATATCGATTTGAACCTTCCTGGGTGGCGATTCACCTACTGATTCGCTACGCCTACGCTTACTTGTTACCGATCCTGGTAATCGTACAGGTATCTTAAACATATTAGTTTTTACAAACGAGCTTGGATATCTAATCTGATTACAATGTACATTTTTGATACTCCCGTTCTCCACCAACTTAATTTTATACAAAAATTTACCTATTTTTTCTAAAATGATTGCTGGGATCCACCTCACTAATTCTTTAAAATGGTTTCGGTACATAACCTTTTCCCCTTTTTCAACTGTTGGTTGGAGTTACAATTTTCGTTTTTTACAATCTTCTTCTTTTCATCAAATACAATTTTTGAATTTTTAGTCTCATCAAAAGTTACTGTTTTACGACTAATCCCGTTTCCCAACGTCTCACTCGAATGTGCCTTCGGGTTGACGGTTGTCAACAACGTTCTTGGCTTGAATCTGAAGTGCATCTCACTGGGCGATTTCTCTGTAACGGTAGAAGGGGTACTGTTATACCACGCTAGAATATCATTAAGCTTTCTAGACAACGTATCTCTCTTATCCTGTTTTTCCAACAATCTTTTCTTCAAAAAGGTTTTCACCGTCTGAACACCTCGTTCAGCGGCCCCATTTGATTGTGGGTGATACACAGGAGATTTGGTTACCCTGACATTTCGCGATTCCCAATATCGCACAAACTGAAGAGAACAAAACGGAGGTCCATTATCGGACACGATTTGCTCTGGCAATCCAACAAATTTGAAAAAATCTTCTAACCGTTCATTAACCTGTTCTGCGTTCGTTCTGTTCATCACCTTTGCTTCAATGAATTTCGTGAATGAATCAATTATTAACAACACCATTTTGCCTTCAAATTCGAAAAAGTCAATATGGATTCTCTCCATTGGACGTTTACAAACTGACCACTTAGATGTCACTTTCTCTTTGGGAACGTTTCTTCTTTGATCACAAACTTCGCATCGTTTGAAATGATCTTCAATATCCTGCTGCATACCTTTCCACCAAAATAATCCTCTTCCTAACATCTTTCCTCTAACTATACCATCATGGTTGGTGTGTAGCATTCTAAGTACAATATTCTGTAACTTAGCAGGGATCACTAATCTATCACAATAGAACAAGCAATTATCTTGGCAACTCAGGGAATTTCGCAAATTATAGTAGTACTTTAACCGATCTGGGATTACACGAGGCCATCTGAACTAAACAAAGTCATACACCTGAGACAGAATGTCATCTCTTGCTGTAAATTCCGCTACATCACAAGTTTTTAACGGTAATTCTGGACATTGTTCCAACCGATTAATGGACAATTCCTCAATATCTGTGCCACCAGACACAGGTAATCTGGACAATGCATCTGCATGTGCCAAATTCCTACTTGGCCTATACTCCCACTCGTAATCATACATTGACAAGATCACTGCCCAACGTTGAAGCCTAGATGCCGAAATCACTGAAGTTCCTTTTCGAGGGTGGTAGATTTCCTTTAACGCTTCACAGTCTGAAACGAGCTTAAAGCGATGTCCATAAATGTATTTGTGGAAACGCTTTACGGCAAAAATTATAGCCAATGCTTCCCTATGCAGCTGCGAGTAATTTTTCTCTGCAGGCGATAATGTACACGAGGCAAAAATTACAGGTTTCTCTTCCCCATCTACAATGTGAGATAACACAGCGCCTACGCCATAAGGGCTGGCATCCGCTGCAACCACGATTGGTTTATTAGGATCGTAGAGTTGCAACAAATTATTTTTCAAAATTAACTCCTCACTCCTCGCAAAACACTTTTCGCATTCTCCGTCCCAAATGAACGCTACATCTTTTCGAAGCAATCTGTACAGAACTCTCAACTCTGAAGAAATGTTCGGAATGAACTTGGAATAGTAATTCAACAGACCCAGATACGACTGTAATTCTTGGATATTCTTCGGAGCTGGCGCATTCACTATTGCAGTTACTTTGGACTGATTAGGACGAATTCCGTCCTGGCTAACGGTATGACCCAGGTAATCTACTGATGTCACAAAGAATTTGCTCTTATCGGTATTAATCTTCACGTTAAATCTACTCAATCTCTCTAACACTCTGTCCAAAATCTGCTTACACTCTTCTAACGTTCTTGCTCCTATCAACGCGTCATCCAAATACGTTACACATCCCTCAATGTCTCCTAAAATCTGGTCCATGATGCTTTGAAAGATCGATGGAGCAGTTGCCACGCCGAAGGGCAAACGAACATACTGAAAAAGTCCTATGTGTGTATTAATCGTTAGGTATTGCTGCGAGTTCTCCGATACTTTCAACTGCTGATACGCACCTCGTAGGTCGATCACGCAAAAGAAGTTACAATTTGCTAGTTTGGCAAAAATGTCGTCGATTCTCGGTAACGGGTAATGTTCCGATCGCAAATGAGGGTTTATGGTCACCTTGCAGTCAATGCACAGTCTCAAGCTGCCATTGGACTTGGGTACAACAACTATGGGAGAAGCCCATCTACTAAACGCGACTTTCTTCAAAATATTCTCCTCACACAATCTATTCAACTCAGCTTCAATAGCCGGTCGTTGCTGATAAGGGGGTGAATAAGCAACGTGAAAAATCGGAGTTACATTATCTCCCATGATAATCTCCGCTTCAAAATCGCGAATTGGAGTGTTATCGTTACAAATCACATTGGGGTATTTCAATCGAATCGAATCTAAGAGGGTATTTTCAACACGGTTCATACTCACGATACTTTCCTTGAACTTACTCCTCCATCCTGGCCAGAGGACGTCCATCCACGTGCGCCCCAGAAGAGGTCTGAAGCCTTTGTTGCTTTCGATCACCACCAGCGCGAGTCTCTCGCTCGGACCACGCTGTCTTCTGGACACATCTGCACTAAATCCTCCGATCACCTTGATATTTTGTCCCGTCACAGTTGAAAAATCATCGTTTACACTGAACAACGGTCGATTCGAGAACCACTTTCGATATATACTGTCGCTGATCACTGTTGCACATGCCCCACTGTCTATTTCGAATTCTACCGGACGGTTATCCACAAATAACGTTTCCGTCGCTTCTTTGCTACGCACTAATAGAGCATCGTTCTTCACCGAATTCAGCTTTCTCCGCGAGAGCTTTCAATTCGACCACGTATTCCGACACTACCTGACCCGCTTTTTGATCTGCTTGATGGAACCTGTACCGCTCTGATACTTTATTCACATCCGGCCGGAAATGTTTCTTCAGCGCTGCCACTAACTCCGTGTATGTTTTGGTACTTGGATTCACCGGTTGCAATAATTTCTTGAGAATGGCGTACGTGTCCATTCCAAGATGCGTCAAAAGGAACGCCACTTTTCTATTTTCCGGAATGTCATGTAAAAGAAAATGCTGAAGCATTCTTTCTTCATAGACTTCAAAGTCATCACCCGCGACGTAATTTTCAAACGAACCGAAATTCATCGCAACCTTTACGTTACCGGACGATACACCCATCACGTGTTTGGGCTGTTCTTCTTCGGCCATCATGGCGAGCTGCACTGAACAAACGATAGTAAAAAAAAAACTTCGTTACGCGACACGTGCTCTTCAAAACTGGATACGCTTTTGTATCGACTCTCCCCGGCTGCCGATTCAATTAATCACGCGCACTGGACAAACGGTAGCACTTAACCTCACTCCGTTACTATACGAGCCACGCGGTCTTCACTGTTCAGGTACACTTTTGATCGTCTCGTCACTGCTTTTTTCCACTTAACCTCGTCGCCAACTTTTATTGTGTTCTGGGATTTCGGAGGTTAGGTTTCACTGGCACACGCGGTATACGTTTTAACGTTTTTATTCTTACACGCTATACAGTACTTACAATGTTGTTCGCTCGGAGAGCAATAGATAAAAGAGGCCTTCACAATGCCGAGGCTCCCTATTTATACGATTGCACTAGGGTTGCCTGATTGGGTCTAATCTAGATCTCAAGGCGGAAATGAGTTACCGCTCAGTTACAGTCTAGATCAATTTATCTAGTTTATCATATCTAGATACACAACAGGTACCAAAATAATGTTCTAAAAATCTGAAAAAAATCATAGTGGGTTCAGAAAAAGGTGCTCTTTCGTATAAAATCGAAAAATCAATACATTTTTTTTAATTTAAAAACCCAATTGGAATTCCAAATTACTGTCAATGTCATTCCCATCGAGCACGAGAGCTGTCAAACGCGCTTTAAAGGCATTGCTCGGAAGCATCATCGTCATGATGTGAGAATCATCATCAACAGCAGCAATCATCAGACTTAGTGTCTTTAGCTCTCCCTATCCCCATTATTTCGAATATATTACTGATGTGGAAGATATCGAAAGAATGAGCATCGCTCAAACTTCAATGTATAGCGAGCTGAAGGTGAGATGAGACGAACTCATCATGACACTCAGAAATACTTTTCCGTTGTAGAAGGGATTTAAGACTACCAAAGGAAGAGCAGCGTAAAGATGGTTAGATACTTAGGTAGTACTTAGGTAGTACCTTGGCTGCAGCACTAGGCTCTGCGATTCCGAATTACAGAAACGATTGGTACGACAACGAGTTTGAACAGTTGAAAAAAGAGAAGAATGCAACATTGGCGAGACTGTTGCAGCAACACCGTACGAGGGAGAATGAGGCGCGGAGTCTTCCGAAGGAAGAAGCTGTACTGCGCAAAGGGCGCACGGAAGTTCTACGAGAAGCTGAACCTCTCGTGCTGAGGCTTTGTGCCACAAGCCGACAGGCACCGAGACAATCACGGGAATCTTCTCACGAGCGAGCGTGAGTTGGTCAAAAGGTGGCAGCAGTATGATGAGCACCGTAATGACGAAGTTCATATTTATTTGTCTAAACAAAAACAAAAAGCAGCATACGGTATAAACACCATGTAGACCTTGAAAAACAAACCGAATCTTCGACGAAGTACTTGACGAGACACGTTTAAATCAAACAGTGAAAAAAAAACCCTGTTGAAATTACGCTGCAGCCCAAGAACACTCCCGAACATGCTGTAGTTCTCCCGGTTTAAAGGCAGCCGTGGCATGTAGTTGTTGCGAAGAGCACAAGGTTGGACATTGATGTATATTTGACCCAGAAGAGTGGGACGACGTTCAATGCGTCCCTGCAGAATATCTTATATCAGTAAAGCTCTGGCGGTATCTCTACTGGTCGACACTGGTTCCAAGTGGATCAGCTGGCAGCGGCATTCATAACTTGGTAAACGACATGGATTTTTCCAAGGCAAACGTCGAAGAGCGTACCTCAAAAACCGTCTTTGAATAGACTCGATCCTTCCGACCCAGTTATTGTAGAACGGGTCCCAAATAACCGAGCAGTACACCCGTTTCTTTTTTGCACGGGTCTGATTTCTGCTATAACTCAGTCAATTTTCAACCGATTCTCATGAAACGTTGTACACATGTAGGCACGATTAGTACTATCAGTGTACACAATTCCATGAAAATCGGTTAAAAATTGACTGAGATATAGCAAAATAACGACCCGTACAAAAAAATAATAATCGGGTGTACTCTAGTATGGATCAAGATAGGGCACAGTACAATGATTTACGGCAGTAGACATCCGTGAACTCTTAAGCAGTTCTGAATATGAATCCCAGTACGCTCGAAGCTTTCCCGACAACGTAGCTGACATGTTGTTTGATAGAGAGCTATTCGTCCAAAACTACACCAAGGTCTTTGATATGACTAACACGTTCAATTACCTTACTACTTACAAATTACGGATACATACCTGACAAATAATAATTGAACAATATAGGCCGTTCTTGGTGCGAGAACGAGATCGCCGAGCACTTAGATGGGTTAACTTCCATTCGGTTTAAGGTACACAACTCAGCAAATGCATCCCAACTGACGTTGAAGGAAGTAGCTGTCTTCAATCGAGCGAACACGGATGTATAAAAGACACTACACCGTCTTCAACCAAAGGTTGTACAGACTGAACAAGCACTAACATATGACAACGGACAACACATACATATAACACCCAATGGCCCAGTGGAGAATTTTCCGTTTGACGAAAAGTTTTCCGCGACTGGAGCGGGAATCGAACCCACACTCCGAAGCTTACGAAACGTCTAGATGACTGACGCCTCTAGCCGCACGGCCACGAAACAGTTTACGATCATCCGCATAGGATAAACGTGGTCCTTCGATCGTTGAAAAAGACCGAAAGGATCAGCGGTCCTAAATGACTGCCTTGTGGGATACCAGATGTTGCGGCAAACGGGAAAAAAAACTGACAATCACCTATAACGACGGACAGGCGCCGTCCAGTGAGGTAAGATTGAAACCATTGCAGGAGGGGGGGAGGGGGCATGGATCCCTAGCCGATCTAGATTAGCTACAACAATACGATGGTGCAATTTGTCAAAAGCTGCAGTCAGGTCTGTGAAAATAGGGCTTATTTGAACGCGCTTCGACATGCTCTCGATGATATGGGAGGTGAAGCACGGCAGGTTGGTGGCCGTAGAGCGACCCCAGAGCTAATATACGGTTTGCAGTGAGCGAATAACGGGGTCCATGATGACGATTTCGAACAGTTTGGCGATGGCACAGAGCGAAGTGCTCCCCTTTTTGTGGACTGGAAACATGTACGCAAACTTCCAGACCGTCACAAATAGGCCAGTGGTTGCGGAGAGTCGTAAAACGTTAAGCAATGGTGACAAAAGGTTGTTGATTTGCACCATAAGAAACGCTGACGGAATACCATCGGGACCCGGACGTTACAAGAACCTAAGGTGGCGTGGCAACAGATCTAGTAGTCGGACGAAAGACTTCCGGCACTTGATCTCCAAGAGATTGAAGAGAAAGTTGGCCGGTTGAAAACAATAAAGCCGGTGGAGCAGATCAACTACCAGGCGAGCTTCTAAAATATGATGAGAAGCACTGCTAAGTAAGATTTGAGAGGAAGAAGTATTACCGGAGGAATGGATGGAAGGTATTGTGTGTGTCCCATACAAAAAGGGAGACAATTCGGATTGTGGGAACTACCGCGCCATCACACTACTGAACGCTGCCTACAAGGTGCTGTCTCAAATTTTATGCCGCCGTCTACCACCAATTGCAAAAAAAAAATCGTGGGGTAATTTCAGACTAGATTCATGGGTAAATACGCTACAACGGACCAGATGTACGCCATCCGCCAGGTGTTGCAGAAATGTCGCGAATACAGCGTGCCCACACATCACTTATTCATCGATTTAAAATCGGTGTATGATACAACCGATAGAGATCAGTTGCGGCAGGTTGTGCATGAATGCGGATTCCCGGATAAACTGACACGGTTGATCAGAGCACCGATGGATCGAGTGATGTGCGTAGTTTGAGTATCAGAGACACTCTCAAGTCCCTTTGAATCTCGCAGAGGGTTACGGCAAGATGAAAGTCTTTCATGCAAGTTGCTGTTTCATTGCTTTAGAGGGTGTAATAAGGAAAGCGGGAATAAACATTCACGAAGTCCGTTCAGCTGTTTGGTTTCGCCGATGAAATTGACATAATAGCTCGCAAATTTGAAACGATGGCGGAAACGTACATCCGACTTAACACTGAAGACTGAAGCCAGGCGAATCAGATCAGTCATTATTACGTCGAAGACAAAATACATGATGGCAATGGGCAAACGCTGATTAGATCGGTAGTCCTCTATGGACACGACTACATGTGCAGAGGACCAACGCGCTCTTGGAGTTGTCGAACGGAAAATGTTGCGTACCATCTACGGTGGAGTGCAGCGAGTTAGGTTTGTCGATCAAATAGAGGACGATTTGCGGACCCTTCGCAAAGTTCGGAACTGGAGACGCACAGCCATGAACTGAGTCGAATGGAGACGACTTCTACGTACAGCAGAGGACACTCAGACCTTAGTTTCACCGGTAAGATAAGTATCTTAAGCAGGGTTGGCCGGATCAACTTGTGGGCAGTTCATAAACCACGTAGACCAAAATTTGGTCATCTCAGACCACCTGGTAGACTTTTGTCAGACCCCTCGTAGACTTTTGTCCGAACAAAAATTTTAAATTTGTATGGAGCGTAGACTTTGGCCAGACCCCTCCCACCAAAAAGCCTACGTGGCTTATGAACGGCCCCTTGAAAGGGAGTTTTGAGATATTTGCTCTCTTCATCAGGGACTTAAGGAAACCGAGGCTTATGTATTGTTTCAAGATCGCCTGATCATCCCAGATGATTTTGATATCAAAGGTACTTAAGCTGCTTCATACGAATTATACTGAAAAAAGTAAGATGGCGCAACTGGGCCGCAGGACGGTGAACTGATTCGGAATGAATCAAAAATGTAGAAGAATACGTCAAATTCTGTAGAAATAGCAATGAAATAAATCCTGTTAAGAAGCCGGCAAGATATTCACAGTGGATTCCATCAAATGAACCCTTTGGTAAGGTTCATGCAGACATCTATCATCTAGGCTGTAAAACATTCCTGGTGACAATCGACAGTTACACAAAGTGGAGCTACCGTATGTCTTAGTGACCGATGAAGGTTCACCATTAAATTCTACGGATTTCGTGAATTTCTTCGAGAAGCAAGGCGTGAATGTAATGAAGAGTCCACCATATACCACTTGACTTGGAAAGCAAAAGATAGGTGAATCACATTGTCCGTCTTGATAAAGGCAGCTTTCAAGTTATTTCACGTTTTTAGTCAAAGTCAAAGTTTTTTTTATGTCTTTTTTTTTAATTGTAGAGATGCTTTAGCACATCTATTTTTACATTTAAGATTTATTTTTTAATAGTTGCCGAATAACTGGGAATGCAACGCGAACATAGATTCTGAATGTTCAACAATATCCATGTCTATAAACTTTACACTTGAGCTGACCCTGCTGTGCACGCTAGAGCTAGATGCATTACACTCGCTTGCTCGGAAACGTATGTAGGGTATATGTACCATTCCTTGGCCTAATTTCCAAGCCGCCTTGACAATTTTGACCATAACTCATGAATTAATAGCACTAGAAATAATATGTCGACCCTATAACACCCTCTAGGCAAAGCATGTTTCACCAATTGGAAGTAAACTAACGAAAAAATTCAAGAATTTACTTAATTAAGTTGAAAAGATTCGATGCGATGGTATGCAACGTTGGTCTATGGTACAAAAATTGGCCTATTAGTGGATACAACGTTGGCCTATTGCTTTCTATGCACTAGAACCACTAATTATCTCATTTTTTCAATATTTCTGCTGAAGTGTTATCTCTGTTTGTTCACCAATCTTACTTTTAAATTACATTTTCGGAGCCAAATTTTCAAAAAAATGCAAATAAATCACTTTAACTAAAGTTCTTTCTTAATTTAGTAACGAAAACAATGCAACCTTATTATTGTGTTATATATTTACAGTCACCGCACACAAAATCTTTCTTCCTGTTTGTTCTTTCTAGTTCTTACGCAAGAAATGTTGTTGGCGTGTTTTTATCGCTGTTTTTGACGTCACTTTACTGGTGGGCCAAGATTTGGGTACATAGTGAAAAAAATGTCCTCAATATTCGGCCCACATTCAATTTGTAAAATAGTTATTATTCGTTGAGAACAAATACACAAGTTCAAAATAGGGTCTTTGGCCATCGCAGCAAATGTTCAGTTATTGCAAAGTTAATTCGAAATGTTTCAGAATCATGCCATTTATGATCATGTGTGTAGACTACCCACTAAGCCGAAGATTCATGGCGTCTACAAAAGGTAAACAAAATGACATTTTCATTCAATTTCAATGTTCCAAAGTGCTAAAATTGAAACGAAATGTTACAGTTGTTTGGCGCATAGCTTTTCCGATATCCAATTATGCGTGTTTGTTTGAGCTTTTGGTTTACATTGAGATAGGCCGAACGAGGGGACTATGCCAACGAAGCATCCCGATACCCTATATAAGCGCACCAACTTCTATGTTTTAGCCTGCAGATAAAATGTGTGATTTGGTTTATCTAAATATTTCCACAACAGATTGATTATGTTTGATCAGATTGCCATTTGGTGACACCGAATGATATATCTCATACAGACAGTATATTGTACATTTATCGCTACATTTCCGCGTGCTACACAGTAGAGATACTTGCTCGGTGGTATCTAACATCGAGCCGAGTCGGGGATAATGTATTTATGAAATTCGATATTTATTAACTTGCGGTCGTTTTCGGGTTTGTTTTCTTTAGTCAGGCACTTTACGGTGAACCGACAATTGATTTACTTACGTTGTTGTTGTGAGAGACCGGATAAAGCAACCGATCTAGTTTGGTTGGGAGTGAAGTCTTTGCTGTCTGCAGCCACCGCAACATGTGCGTGCACTAGAATTGAAGAAGCAGCCGCAGCGCGCTGCGTAACTAGAGGGACACTGTGTCAACAAAATAGGTGTCATGAGATACCATATCGGTTTTCCACGTTGGTGGTCCTGTAGATACAATAATATAACGAAACACCATGCAGGTTCACGTTTATGTCGTAGACATTTTGACATATTTTTAAGTTTGCAAAACATTGTAAAAGGAACCATATTTTTTCAGAAGCACTTTAATCTTTGAGTTTTAATTAGATAGCCAATAATACTGCGCGTTTCGCCGTAGACTCTCGCGCAAAAATGTGCAAAATCGCTCATAGATCGTCGCCAGTACATCAAATCATGTTCGTGTCTTCTACAATAAGTGCGGAAATTACCCAAAGATTAACCGCGCAGAACATACCGAAGTGATTAAATGCAACTGCGCACATCTATTAAAAAAGACACGGACACGTTTAGTACTTCCAGTGAGCAATTCGCTCTTTGAAGGAAGCACGACACTAGACAACGGACTAGCATGCAACGCCCAGTGGCGCAACCGAAAACTTTTCCTGACAGCTGCGGCGGGAATCGAACCCGCGCTCCTAGCGTTTTCGAAAAGCTTTGCGCGATAATTTTTCTTGCAACGGATAATACTTACAGTCAAGTCAGATGGGGATTTTTAAGCAATGACGAATAAATGATAAGATCACGCAATAATTCAGGGATTGTAACAACGGACCGAAGCTTTCTTCTGTTTTCATAGAATGAGGAAGTTTGGAGGAAGGTGGTCGTAGAGGAAGAATGTTCTGGAAGCAGCTTTCCAATATTTGACATAGGCTATCCGGGATGTATGGCACTTTCTATGGCGGCTTAGCTGACATTGTCGAACGCGTTCTTCGCGTCTAGTGTGACAACCGCTCAGTAGTGGATTCACCTTCGCTTCTTTTGGAGCGCTATCTTAGCCATTTTTTGAACTGACCTAATAGACTCCAACGTCAATCGACCCTTCTGGAAGCCTAACTGGTTATCCGAGAGCCCAGGTTCATCTCGGTATATATTGTCAGTCTCAACAGAATTTTCCCGTTCCAACAGCTTCCCGGTGGTGTCCAATAGACAGATTTCTCTGTAAGCCGACGCCGTCGGGTCTCCTGGTGGCTTCCCGTGTTGGGGCAATAGAACCAATCTTTGTCTTTTCTACCTATCAGAAAATTCAGAATTGCATAACCATTTTGAACATCTCAGTCTTCTGACTCCAGCTAGATTGAGGAGGTTCGTCCCGAGCGTCTGATCATCAAGGATGTGTGGCTCCAACCACTTTTTACAAGTGGTACAACCGTACGAATAAAACACGGATTTTTGTTACACGGTGTAGTTTATTTGAACGACTTTCTTGGCCTACTGCTTAGCACGAACTAACTAAAGTTCCAGAAGGGAGACTTCACCAGATGTTATATTTTTGCCAGTTATTCAATCACGTTATATGCTTTCTTCTATTTTTAAAGCATTAGCTGGTAGTACAGCCTGGGAACTCTTGTCCTTCTGACATCGGCTAGATTGAGGAGGTACGTCTCGAGCGTCTGTTCACCAAGGTGGTGGGAACCAATGAATGAGACAATGGTTCGAAACCTTACCATGACCCAATGTTACGCGCCAACCGATGCTGCCAAATTGCAAGACAAAGAGAACTTTTATAGCCATTTGAATGCTGTCCTGGATAAAAACCTAAAAGGTGATATCAATATCCTCATGGACGACTTCATCGCGAAGGTCGGTTCCGACAACTCGTACTACGAGCGCACGTCGACTGGAAGACGCTGCGGTGAAAAGGTCCTTCGTCGAGAAGCTGGAGAACCGTCCTACGGATACTGCGAAGCTGGAAACGCAGACGTAGAATTTCAATGGAGCGCCTTCAAGAACGCTTTCATCGTCACTGGTGATTATAGTTTGGGTGAGCTAAAGCATGGCCCACTTAGCAATGAAACAACATTATTCTGATCTCATTTGGATTTGAAACAACTAATTAGAAGAGAAGACACAAGAAATTATGGCACTTTTCTCTTAACACGACTCATTAGGCGGCGCACAACAGTTTTGTCACCTGTTTTGCGGATTATATCCCAAGTTACCAAAAGTTCAGATAAAAGGGTACTTTATAAGCTAAGCAGCTTGTTCGAGGTTGCTCATTAGCCTTCTAAGCAGCTTCATTTTTAAGTAATTTTGGAACTTGAAAGTTCACATAAGCACGCTGGATAGCCTTCTAAGCAGCTTCTGACAGAACTTTGACAAAATTCATGCAGAAACAAAAATGTGATTTTTCGGAATCACAACCCCACCCTGTTTGGTGGGGTGTTTGCGATTCATGTCTGGAAATTGCTTCTGATAATTATATTTTCGCACATGATGCTGCTATGTGTAGATTTGAACTGGATCCTCCTGCGTGATAGCCTGCTGACTTACCGCTGCGCTGCTGAAGACACTTGACAATGTCAAGCTAACTTCAATACTGTACAAATGTGCAAAACTAGCTGCCGACAGAAAATCGATTCAAGTCAGACTTTACCTGCTCTTCAGTCAACCACAAGTGTAGTACTGTGGTAGAGCGTAGGGTTCTCACGCAGCGACTATCGGTTCGAATCCGATGAGCGACAATTTTTTTTGGTCAAGCCTAGTATTCATTGATGTGATAAATTCATATTTGTCTTTTATTCGTGTATGCTCAAACAGTTGTTTTCTGTAAAAGAAATAAATTTAATCTTCATTAAAACACAATGCTACTGAACTGAACTTCTATGAACTTGAAAGTTCCGACAAAGTTCCGAGTAGCATCTTAAGCAGCTTTAAAGTTCCGAGAAGTTCAGATAAAGTTCCGAATGGAACTTTCTGGCTGCTTAAGAGGCTAACATTGAGCCTTGTCGGAACTTGTGACCGAAGTTCCAGCAAGGCTCATCGTTAGCCTCTTAAGCAGCCAGAAAGTTCCATTTGGAACTTTATCTGAACTTCGCGGAACTTGAAAGTGCATTTTGTCATGGGAAGCGGAACTTTTGGTTACTTGGGATCCCACCAAAATATCATCTGCGCAGTCGTATTGATGATTGCACCCTTCCCAGACAACCAATTTGCACGTATAATGAAGTTTATGTTCATGTTATACGTACTTTTATGCGGTAAAGTTACATCGCATAAGATGCAGTAAAAGTGCCTTATACGTACAAAAGTGGAGGCGCTATACGTGCATTGATGAAAAAAAAATAACGCTCTATGACTTCAGACGATATCTTATGCGATGCACGGTGTGCACTATTGCGACGTATTAAAGCATCTTATGCGACTTAATAATATAAAAAAAAAACAATTCATGTCACCGCAGTATCAAACTAAGAACTTTTGTATTTTCGAGCCGCACTTCACACTTAACACCAAACACCACTTATGAAACAAACTGATTAATTGTCACGACATTCTAAATCACCTCAGTATTCGTTGAAATGCATTTGGTTTCCCTTGGTTTGTACATGTTCGACAGGCCATCCGGAGCTCAAAATGACGAAGCGTGGTTTTCCGAACATTTATCACTACCCCTCTCTTGCTAGCACCATCCATTGTTATTTATCAGGCTAACAAAACAAAAATGATGACTTTGTAACTTGTTTTGTAACCATAATGATGACTGTTAACTTTCTTGTAGCTTTTGGGCAGTCCAACAACACCTCTTTTATTGTTATCACATATCACATCGCCAAATACCAACATTAACGATTCTAGCTTATGCGAGTTTGTATGCACATTTTAACGAGTTTATTTTTACTTTTATGCGATTTAGTTTGTACAGTAAGGACCCGATTTTGTCAGCCCCATTTTGCGACAAACTTTTTGCTCTCGTTATCTGACGATGAAACTTTATCCAATTCATCCATGTTTATAATCAAACTACAGCTTAAGGGCAGAACATAGAGGGATAAAAGGTTTGAAAAGTTGTTTAGGTTTTCGAGGAGAGCAAAGAATGTGTTCCGAAAAGGGGCTGACAAAATCGGGTCACTTATGTATACCAATGCGAGTTTAACTGACATAATAAGAAAAGTACCAAGCGAAGTCGTATAACCATCGCAGTGCGCAATTATACGAATTCAATTGACACTTTGCGAGTCCGCTCGAACTCTTTTGCGAATATGTAAAGTTAGTCGCAATAAAACATCGGAATATCGTCTACTACGATGTAGTTATCTACATATATAAAAATGAGTTTGAAATCCCTTTGAGGCAACAAAACTCATAAACGGCTGAACCGATTAGGATGGCTCTTGCACGGTTCGATTCGTTTTCGTGGTGGCTGTGTTTATATGTACAAAAAGGTACGAAAATCAACTAGAAAAGTAAGAAAATGGATAAAGTACTGATTTTCCATGAGCTGGGAAGGAAATCAACACGATCGAAATGAAATCAATCTAGAGTGCGGTGCTATTTTGAGCTCAACAGTTGTCAAACCACCACAGGACGGCAAGACAAAGTTTGCCGGGACAGCTAGTACATTATAAAAGTTAATTTGCACTCATAGGGTCTTGCAGCATTTGGGCAGGTGTACCTATTTTGGGCACTTACTGCTATAACTAAGTCAATTTCAAACCGATTGATTTGAATTTTTGTGTAGAGTTAGATACTGGGGCTGTCCATAAACCACGTGGTCATTTTTTTAGGACTTTTCAAACCCCCCCCCCCCCCCCCCCGCGCGGTTATTTGTTCATACAAAATTTTTAATTTGTCCATACAAAATGGTCATTAGCCTTCTGTTTCTTCTTCATAATTGCTCAATAGTGTTTAATAGGCCTGAGCTGAGGACTATTGGGCGGATTACGAGTTTCCGAACAAACTGGACATTAAAAACGATCAACGATCACATCTGACTATACATGTCAATGGTTGCTCCTCCGTGATTGATCTGAGCTGGTACTAATTGCACTGAGATCCAAATGAATAAGGGCTGGAACACACCACTTATTCTCAAAGTGCAATTTAAGCAGCTTATACATTGTTGATCAATTACGGCGCCGGCAAAGTCCTTATAGTCAGCTGGGAATGGAGAGGAATGTTAGAGTATGCTGGTTGTTGCTACTAGAGACCGAGAGCACCTCTGCGTCCCCACAACCCGCGCGGACTGGGGCGTTTGTTAGACAGAAAGGATGGGAGTTAGATCGATGATGCGATCCATGGATAGGGGATATTTATAGCAAGGAAGTGGCATCCCTATCCCACCAATGCAATGTGTAACCAGTGGTGTGTTGAAGTGTCCAAAATTTGTGAGATTATCGTGATTTTGTTTATCGTTGTGTTGTAATCTTGTACCAAGGAAGTCCTTAAATGTCTGAACTTGTACACTACCCAACACCCACTGTGATGTAACGCAGCTATGAGTTCCGCTACTCATCACCAGACGTCGCAGAAGGACATGTTGGGCGGCCATAGTGGGTGGTGTAAAGGGGGCCATGATGGGGCGAAAATGATGGGCGGATTACAGCACGGTCGAAGGCTTGGAGAAAGAACCGCCATCGCTAACCCAGGCAATTACGTTGCATATCTCGAGAAAGGAAGACGTGAGCTCACCAAGCAAAAGCTAAGTTTTGAAACCATTCTGGAAGTAAAAGTGATTTTGTCATATAATTCGAGCGAAAGTGCGAAGTGGAAGAAGCAATTGAGGAATATCATCCAGGTAATCCAAAGCCAATCCTTATTCTGACCACCCCCATCATTAACCGCCAAACCCCCCCCCCCCCTACAGGACCCCTGTGCTATAGTTTTAAATAGCCTGTGCAGCTATTACTTACCTGTTCCTAGTACTTACCTGGCCGGAGAACTGCCGAAAGTACGCCTTAACGCTGTGCGAACCAACCAAGGTCCGGAGTTTGGCCCAACCGTCTAGAACGCCACTCCGTCGACCGGATAGACCGCCGTTGGCCAGTTAGACGCCGGATAATAGGGGCGCGGCCATTTTGGAAGCGTGTCCTGGAGTTAACACGACGCGACTAGACCCGTGACTCGGACATCGAACGGCCGCCCAACCCAACGGAAGGCGACAACGTAGAAGGAAGACACCGAAAGGAAGGACGAAGGAGAAGGTGAAGTAGTGGAGCGAGAAGAAGGGGCCCCGCCGACTGCATAGAAGAAGAAGAAGTGAGGTAGGAGTTAGCCAGTAAGAAAGTGGGAAGTAATAAAGGTACCTAGTTTTGTGTAAAAGCATAATAAAGTGGGTTTTGTGTCACGCGAAGTGTTTAAGTGTGTTCCTTGGTCGCGATAGTCCAGCGCGTACGCCGACCCTGAGGCAGTTGAAGGAGGGGGGTCTCACGAGTGCTGGGCAGGGCTCGCCCACTAGTTACAAATGTTTTCGTAGCCAACATTACTGCGGCTCAAGCGTACGGCTCTAGCTGACAACCCATCTTTTAACACAGCAGCATAGTTTTAATGCTGGGTAAGAAAACAAGAAGACCATAACAGTCCCCTGATTTATAATGTAACGTATGCAATAAATAAAAGAGACTTTTTTTTTGTTATTTGACACTCGAGTATCATATTTGCCTAATTGTCTACTATTTGCACTCCAATTTTCATAGCGATATGTACATTCACTGTGAAGTTATGATAAAAAATGTGAAACAGTGTTGAAAAATGTAATGTTATTTCTCAAGATTTCTTATTGAGAGGATAGAATACATTGTGATGCACCTAGTTGTTCCGTGTGATAAAATTCTTCAAAAATTCACATAAGTTTATAGCGTGATATAATTATATGATAAAATTAGCTGTTACAAACCCATGCATGCGACACATAAAACCGCGGCATTTTCGATAACTTGATGAACGTTAAGCAAGAAAAATAGTTTCCGGCTACATATGAACCGGTAATGCTCCAGAACCGGTTCCGGGTGTCCCACCAGTGAGCAAATAAGAAAAGAGAACCAACCCCATGCATGCGACACATCCAACCGCGGTATTTTCGATTACCTGATGAACGGTTTGCAATATAATAGTCTCAGACTAAATCTGAACCGATAGCGTTGCGGAACCGGTTCCGGTTGTACTGCCGGGAGAGGCAAAATGTAAAAATGAACCAAAATCGTGCATGTGACACATCAAACTGCGGCTTTTTCGATAACCTGGTGAACGGATATCAAGAAAACAGGCTCAGACCACATTAGCAACTACCGGTAGTGTTCCGGAATCCAACGGAATCAACGGATCGCCTCAGAACACGTTTGTACCTGGAGTTGTTGAGTTAGCTGAACATCATGGTGCATTCATCGCTGGCGATGATTTCAAGTCCGGTCAAACCAAATTGAAGTCCGTGCTGGTCGATTTCCTGGTTTCGGCCGGTATCAAGCCGGTTTCGATTGTAAGTTACAACCATCTGGTAAAAAACGATGGAAAGAATCTTTCCGCCCGCAGCAGTTCCGTTCGAAAGAGATATCAAAGAGTAATGTGGTTGACGACATGGTTGCTTCCAACAACATCCTCTACAAGCCTGATGAACACCCAGATCACTGTGTCGTCATCAAGTACGTTCCCTATACACCAGCCAGGTCATGCTTGGAGGGCACAACACCTGCGAAGATTCCCTGCTGGCGTCGCCGTTGATACTGGATTTGGCCATTTTGGGTGAGCTCTGTTCGCGAATTCAGATCAAGAGGAAGGACGAAACCAATGCGGAATACGTTCCCTTCCGGTCGGTACTATCGCTGCTCAGTTACCTGTGCAAGGCACCGCTCGTCCCCGAAGGAACCCCTGTGGTCAACTCGCTGTTCCAACAGCGCACCGCCATCGAGAACATCCTGCGAGCTTGCGTTGGACTGCCTCCGCTGAGCCATATGTCGTTGGAGCATCGGTTTAAAGTTGGAATCTCCTCCACGGAGCCACCAATGAAGAAAGGTAAAATTTCCAACGAAGCCGTGAGCAAGAACGTCACCAACGGCGTTCACACAAATGGAACCTGTACCAACGGAAACGGTGTTCATGACATTGCCGACTATTAGAACTTACGAGCTCCAACGAACGGCGTATGGGTCAAGTTTAATTTGATCTGAGTGCAGCACTTGTTTCGGACGTAGGTTACTCGTAATTCTGATAGTATATTCTCAACCAAAACAGCAACACATGTATGTAATTCTAAACCCGTCCGTTCCAAGACTTGGTGGTGCCCCAAATAACCTCGAATCGTACAATCGTGATGAAAATTCATGGAAACGCTTATCTATTTTCTTCAATTGCAAGAAATAGTTGTAGGTTTCGATATTCCGCCAAAGGAACGGTGTTGGGAATTGCTAACACAGGGAATATTTTCCGAAATAATAATCCGCAATAAAACCACCGTTTCTTGGGATTTACTTGTGGAGGGATTATTATTTTCCTGTAAGGCGTAAGATTTCAAATCGTCATTAAATATATCAATTTCTGTTACAATACTGTTAATGTCGGAGTGATCATATGGTCATAGGCTAGTATAAACTTACGTTTAGTCCCGTTTCTATATTGAGTCCGGTCTGTGTTTGAACCAGTCTAATGCTCTGTCGTATTGTAATGCAATGTACTGTAGTATTAAGAATCATTTTCGTAGCCGTACTTTCGTGCTGTACTGTAACATTTAAGTTAGATTAAGGTTTTGTATGTGTTTTTGGCTAATAGTAAGTTTACCACTCTAGTCCGTAAGTTCAATTCAGTAATGTAGGATTTGAGTTCTTTAGCACGATTTTGATAGGCGAATTCCTTGCAATACACATTTTAAATTAGAAAGATTAATCACCCGCATCACTGCATGATATTACCTTAACACAATTCGTAATGTAGTTCTGTTTTAACAATTAATTCTATGATTCCAATTCACTGTGAAATTTAACAACCTTGCATGCTAAACGTAATCAATATTGCCATCGTGATTTGCACATTTTTGCATTCTCTCCTGCATACGAACAATACAGACTTACCGCACTGTCATTCCAGTCCATCTGTCCATACCGTACCTATCGGCGAGGGGTACAGCCGTCGGATTTTTGTAGAGATCCATACCATAGAGGCGCGCTGGCGCGTAGTCACCAACAAACGGAAAACCCCCAAATTGGACTGATAAAAATGAACATTAATGAAGTGTCAAGGTATATAAATTGATAGTTGTTACCTAAATAAATGTTTATAGAAATCATCCCACAACAAGCAGTATAATAGAAAGCGACAACAAAACTTGACGCGTAATTTAGTGAACATTATCATTTCTACACAGGTTTGTAAGTAGGATCTGAGACCATTTGGGCAGGAGCACCTATTTTGGGCACTTGCTGCTATAACTCAGTCAATTTCAAACCGATTGACTTGAATTTTTACACATGGCTAGATACCAAGGATGGAAATCTAGTGATCATGATCGGATTTCGAATGTGTCGCGGTCGAACGGCATCGCGCGATCATAGCAACAACGATAACATTTTGTCGTCAAGCATCGTAACAAACTTCGGTCCGAGAAGAATGATTCGCTCGGCATGTGCGGGCGCGATGCGATCGTTATCATGAAGTCGAAATGATAAATTAGTGATTTCATTCGCTTTTTGAGCATTCTTGGTGATTTAACTTCCAGATATGCTTATGAACGTATCATTTCGAATCATGAATGCGGCTTACGGGTGCATAAGTGGCAAACAATGTGATGAATAAAATTTATCATGACTTGTAACATGATCCGATAACGAGTCATCAAGCGATAAAGCGTGCATCAGATGCTTTAATTGTTCTGTGATACGAGCACGGTGTGAGGCGTCGGCATCATGCTACTGCAAGAACAAGACTATCTTGGATTATTCCTATCCTGTATCATTTATCGCTTGAAGTGATTTTCTGCCATCCTTGCTAGATACTGTGCGTATCTGATCGTGTTTCGAAAATCAGGTCAATCGGTTCAAAATTGACTGAGTTATAGCAGCAAGTGCCCAAAATAGGTGCTCCTGCCCAAATGGTCCCAGACCCTATATGAGGAAATGTAAACTGATAAATGTAAATAAAAAATCCGTTTCGAGTGTCCCGCCGGAAATGACCAAATATAAAAGTGAATCAATCCAATCAAATCGTGGTTCTTAAGATGATTCTTGATGAACAGGAAGCAAGAAAATAATCTCAGACCATATCTGAATTGGTAGTGTTCCGGGACCGGTGCAGGGTGTCCCGCTGGAAGTGGTCAAATGTAAAAGTGAACCAAAGCCAAACATGCGGCACATTGAATAGCGGCTTTTTCGATAACCTGTAGAATGGTTAGCAAGCAGATAGTCTCAGTCTGCATCTAAGAGTACCGGTAGTATTGTGGAATCGGTTCAGTGTGTCCAGCCGGACGTGGCCAAATATAAACATGAACCAAACCCATGCGTGCTACACATCAAAATACGGTTCTTTAGGTAAGCTGACGAATAGTAAACAAGAAACTGTATAAATATCTCAGACCATATTTGGGACCCGCCGGAAATGGTCAAATTTAATTTTATGTTATCAGTTCAGAACGGAATTAGTGGCATTTTATTTGATAAAATTCTTGCTTTTCTAAATAAAGTATTCTCATTATTTAGGAACACTTCGGCTTATGTCGATAGAAACATCATAAATACATATTCGACGAGAAAGGCACTATCACAACTAGGTGGATTAATTTGAATTTTTTTTTGTTATTTACAGCAATGTTCCGATTTTATCACGTCCTCCGCGCATCCGTCCTTTATTTTTCATTAATTTGCTGTTAAATTTGAGAACAAGTGTTTCACCTATTCTTCAAGATAAATATTGAAGGCGTGTTTTGCAACGTTAAAAATATAAATTTTGGAGGATATTTCAAAGCATTTTTGAAAAGGGGCGTGATAAAATCGCGCTGGATATTTTGTCACTTCTTTTAAAAAATATTTATATTCAAATCAATTTTAGGGGAAATTTAATAGAACTAAAATTATCATACTGAATTTTGAATAATTTGGTGTTTTATTAGAGAAATATTCTAATAGCTATATTTTTTACGGGCTAACAATTTCAAGTTAAGTCAAAAAATTTTTGAATCTCATTTGGCTGACACAAATTTCGATTTTCTCTAATGTCATCCCCACCCCCCTCGGAAATTTTTTGTCGGAATTCGACATTTTGAGGGAAGATACAAATAAATTATTCAAGAAATTTAAAAATTTTAAGGTGAAATTAGAGTCGTCGAGAAAATTTCCTAACAAATCCGATGAGTTTGACGATTTTGTCTTATTGTTCGGGTAATTTTTCATCCAATACATTTATTATTTATCATACCTCACCACCCCCCCCCCCCCCACCTTGACGAATCAGTGACCAAAGTGACAAGTCACAAAAGAACAAAATGAGATTTGTTCCGGCCTTCTTCTTCTTCTTCTTCTTCCCGAGCAGTAGAGAATATCTACAGCATAACAAAATATGTTATTTTGGCAAAATAACTGAGAAACGGAAAGAGTTATTTTTGTGTTATTAACATAACATATCATGTTATAAACTTGTCTGTCATAAGCGGCAAAATAACAAAAATCATAACAAGAAATGTTTCTGGAAGACCAGTTGAATAACACGTTTTGTTTGTTTCAATAACAACTTAATAATAGTGAATTTGTAAAATATTTCAATAACAAATTTTGAAATTAACAAGTTATTGATAACAATTTTAAAGCAAAATGAGTTTGTGGTATATCCAGTATTCCTGACAACACTTGCCATGCCATGCTGCTGCGATAAGCATTCGATGGAGTTGAATGTTTATGAACCGATCGAGTTTCGTCGTGTCAGCATTGCATGTGCGGTGCGGTCCCACGGTCTGGTTTGACCGCAGTTCTAAGACACATCGATCGTATGATCGTCCAAGCCCCTCCCCAATCCAACTTTGTATGTATTAGTAATTAAGTAGGTCTAAGAAATATCATGAATAAAGCACAAGCCATTATTGTCAGAATCAACGTAGAGTGAAGTCCGATTCTTTAAGAGAACTCCTGTGGAAAACCTAATCTACCTCAAGTTATAAGATCTTAAGGTCTTAGGGGGAAGGGGGGTTTGTGAAAATGTGATAAGTAATGTGTTATGTATAGGAAAATCTCGTTACAAGTGGGGAGGGGGGACGAAAATCCCCAATTTTAGCGTGACGTACTCAATGGATGCTCCCTACTGACAAAGTTAGAATGTAATGTCAGAAAGAAGAGGAAGAAGAACTGACAAGGAAACATGATTTCCTCAACAGTTCCTTGCGTAATACTGTGAACAACGTCAATCTCGAATGGTGTAGTTTTGATTGCAAAACTTATTATTGATGTATTATTGATGATCAAATATTTGCAAAGTCCCAATAATTCAATAATAACTGGGCTTGTTCTGCAACAAAACATGTTATTGAAATGCTATTTGAAGAAAATATATTAATAACACGATCATAACAGAATAAGTTTATCCAACAAAACATGTTATGGAAAGGTATTGCCTCAATAAGTTAATAATAACAAACCAAGATATAAAAACTGAATTTGTGATTCCGTTGTTATCATTTTGATGTTCTCCTCTGCTCGGGTTCTTCTTGGCGTAACGTCCTCACTGGGACAAAGCCTGCTTCTCAGCTTAGTGTTCTGTGAGCACTTCCACAGTTATTAACTGAGAACTTCCTCTGCCAATGACCATTTTTGCATGTGTATATCGTGTGGCAGGCACGAAGATACTCTATGCCCAAGGAAGTCAAGGAAATTTCCTTTACGAAAAGATCCTGGACCGACCGGGAATCGAACCCGTCACCCTCAGCATGGTCATGCTGAATACCCGTGCGTTTACCGCCTCGGCTATATGGGCCCTTTGTTCCGGCCTATATAAGTAAAAAATGCTCAAAATTTCATTACATTCGGTTCATTGAATCCGGAGATATGACAGTCCAAATTTGGCTATAGGATAATTATGTCTTTTTCTAGAATATTTCTAACTTCATGTAGAATAATAGCCCGATCTTTTTCAAATTTAGAACTTTGGTAGACAACTAATTCACTAATTTACAGTAAAAATTTCAGATTTTTTATGCATTTTTTGTCTGTCTCGATCCTTTTGTCTATTTATCCCTTATAATCTGTTGAAACACATTTCTAGAATTCTTCTTACCTCAGTATCGGAGCTATAAAGACGAAATATAAGTTTCGTCAATCTAAATATTGTTCTCCTCCTCACGCATCAAGTCTCATCGTTGAAAATGAAAACATAACACACATTAGCCGCGAGCGATCACATGCTTAAAGAAACCCATTGAGCATCGATGAGCGGATTGATTAGTCAGAATCATCTTTTTTCCAGCAGTCACAGTAGGAAGCTAGTCAAGGAATATGGGAAGAAAAAAAACGGAACGCCCGTGGGGAGTCGTGCCATGCCACGACCGACCGGTGCGCAGCCGGACCTCCTATTAGTAGAACAATATTTACTTATTTATCTTTGTTAATTGATTTTGTGTCACTTTTTGTTTTTACAAGTGAAATATATGTTTTTGTTCGGGAAAGATCACCCAGCAGTTGAAAAATACTTATTTTCTGACAGTGATGCAATGCCACGGGTGCGAAGCCTCGCATTGACAACACGGAGAACGGATCGGTAACGGGGTCGGAGCCGATATTCTCCATACCTACCTAGCTAGTGTCCCGGCCAAAATGTGTGCTGCATATGTTTCCGTTGGAAAATCGGAACTTCGATATGTATGGGGAATATTTTACATTATCGCCAATTCGGTTCAGAATTAAATGGAATAAGATATAACAAAACGGGACGAAATTAAACCTAAGGGAGCAGAATAAAAGGTAGTCATATGAAATATAACAACATGAACTGTATAGAGTTGGATTAAAATAGGATTAGAGAAGGACTAGGATAGGATTAAAATACTACAAGAATAGGAATCGAATAGGACTTCGGCGGAATTATGATTAGAATTAAGATTACATCTTCTTCTTCTTCTTCTTCTTCTTGGCGTAACGTCCTCATTGGGACAAAGCCTGCTTCTCAGCTTAGTGTTCTGTTAAGATTACAATACGACGTAGATAGTGCTGGAATGGACTGGATATAAATATAATAGTACAAGAATATTTTTAGAATAGTACTAGAATCTAGCTCTATTCTATGGTACAAGAATGGTGCTAGAGTAGTGCTAGAATAACACTAGGATATAATTAGACAATACCTTAGAATCCTTAGATAGAACTAGAAAAGGACTAGAATATGACTAAAACAGCTAGTACAAGGTCAAAATAATCAGAATGGGACCAAGATAGTTCTAGGTTTGATTAAAACAGGACTTACTTTAACAGGACTAAAGTAGGAATAGTATATGACAACTGGAAATGACAAGGCTAAAAAAGAGTGGGAATAGAACAAGACTAGGATAGGACATTAATTAAACTGGAATAGGATTGGGAAAGGACTAGAATACTATAGAAGTAGGTTTAGAATAGGACTAGTAGTATAAGATAAGAAAAGCATTAGGGTGGTACTAGAATATAGTCGTTGGGGTGAGAATGGGTTAAAAATGCATAATTCCACATTCATAGTTCAATATATATATAGTTATAACTTTTGCTTCTTTGTATGACAAATTCCTTTGGTCATTGGAATGTGATCTTTGGTAATGCATTTACAAATGATAAAAACCCAGATTAATCCATCTAGTGGTGATAGTGCCTTTCTCGTCGAATATGTACTCATGATCTTTACGTCGACCTTAGCCGATCCTGAGAACACTTATACGCTTAATACGATTCGTGTTAAATTTGACCTCCTTATGGACCAAATTGGGCACAGTAATTTTAGACGCAAAAGGAGATGCTTTGGTCACAATGTCATTCTCTTGCATATATCTAAACTTTGACCATTTCTTCACTTTTAATCTAACCCACCGTTTACCAGACTTTTAAAAAAGTTAAGATTTGATTTATCGCTAACATTGGTTTTGTTCACTTTCATAATTCTACTACTTGATGTACCACATGCATGGGTTTGCTTCAATTACACGTTTGATCATTTCCGGCGTATACCTGGAACCGATTCCATGACACTACTGGTTGTCCCAAATACTGTCTGTGGTTATTTTCTTGTCAACTGGTTATCAGGCTGGCTTAAAAGCCGCGAATTGATGTGTTCCATTGGGAGCATCCGTTAAATATGTCACGCTGAAATTAGGAATGTTCAAAGCTCCCCCTGCCCCTTTCGTACGGGTTTCTCCTATACTTAATACATTGCTTGTCACACTTTAACAGCCCCCTCTCCCCTAGGATCGTGACGTACTTAATGGTCTCATGCATGATTTTGGCTTACTTCTATATTTTACCATTTCTGGCGGGGCACTCGTTACCTGTTCTTCAACACTACCGGTTCTCCCAAATGTGCGTCTGAGACTTTTTGCTGACAACCAGTTGTTTAGGTTTGTAACCGTTTGGTTACAAGATTGTTGATTTTTGTTTTGAATTATGTTGTATGTGTAGGACCCTTCACGTTTCTTGTGTAAAAACAGTAGAGATACCACAGAAGTGAAAGGGTCAAGTACCGCTGTAAATGTGTTGTCTCGTTACCAAAGATGAAATATGGGACAGAAAATTGAACTTCGAGCGAAACAGCATATTAAATGATGGCTGAAAGAATGACGGAATAAGGGAATGATTATACAAAACGGCCATTGCCCAAAACTGGCTAATAATTTAACAGGCGTCCGTGTGCTAAGACGTGTGATTTTCATGGTGCAGTGATTCTGACTGAGTGAACGAACCCCCCCCCCCCTTTTCTTAGCAGGAGCTAGGCTGTGCTTTGGGGAAGATACTGCTTAGGTAATTTGAATGCCCTGCATTCTATTTGAAGATTGGTTGTTAAAATGTACCGTCCATAGGACCTCTTTTGTTTGGACCTTTAAGTCCCACCGTCCAGCACACGGGTCGGCCCGCGAAGCCATCAGGCTTCCGCGCTTAACTTGTCAAGGAGTTTTACCGTCCTTTTCCGGACGGATCCTCAGGCAGATCGCCTTAACCGTCAAGGAGGATTTCCCCTCTCGGCCGTCCAAGGTGGCCATGCCACGGCCGGTCGATTGAGCCTAAGAGGGAAGACGCCTGCATCCCCCCCCCCCAGCAACGCCCGCTGGTTCCGTCGGTCGAGTACCGGCCCCGCTCGCTTCATCATCCGGCGAGATTTCCGACCGCACCGCTCGACAGGAGTCGCTGTGTCGGCCATCGACACCACCTTCAAGCAGCAGCGGTATGTACTGGTACCACCAAACATAGAAATAGGCCACACTTAACAAATTAACACAAATTTTATTACACAGAACAACACGCACACGCCACAATTAGGATTTTAATAAATTATACAAAGAAATGTGAAAGATCCTTGCTGTTCTTAGTTTTTGTATTCCGCGAAAGCCCTTGATTACCCAGTAGCTAGCCGACCCGGAGAGATCTTGTGTCCTGAGTCGGCCCGGCACTGTATAGTATTGACCGATTAGTTTCACTTGGCACCCAGCCAAAAGTCCGCGAAAGGTAATCAAGGGACCGAAGTAGCATACAAAAATCTAACGATTTTTGCCGACGGGAGGTGGCAGGGATACGTGCTTGCACGTATGTCTCGCCCCTTACGCACTGTCCTAAACTCAGGTGACTTAACTGTGATATTACGAAGCTTTTGCTTCAAAAGAGGTCCTGAGCACATCACGGACACATTTGCTCTTGATTCTCGTTTTTACCGCATAAAAATTCGTTGATGTTGGCAAATTTTGAGTTTCGTGATCCGTTTATGCAATGTCCAAACATAGATCATAATTGAACTTGTTTGTTTTGTTTCGTCACTATGTTTTTCCATTTCATTTTACCCTACTGACTCACAACACACGCAGATTCTCATACACAATGACTCGCAAGCGACGAGCAAAGGCTGAAGCCAATTATAAACCAATCAATTGGCAGCCGTCGACGTACGATGCGGACGAGTCGGACTTAGAGGAATGGTTTGAAATGCCTCGTCCGTTGCTCTCGACGCATCCTAACTACCCGCTAGAGGAGTTAGAGCTGGACCTCGAAGAGACTTTGTCGACCATTCGGGAGCAAAGGACTTCGGGGGTGATGATGCCAGCAGACGTCGTTAAAATTAAACGAATTATCTACCTTTTCATGCGTGACATGAACATCGTCACATGCGATGTAAATTCTCGCTATTTGCCCCCCAGCGCGACGTGCGAATACAGGGCGCCGGAATCAGAACCAGAGGAGGAGATCGAATTGATCATCCCTAGTTCCGATTCCGATGACTTAGAAATGTCCTTCAGCGAGCCCGAACCTGATTCGGAAGACCATCTTCAGGCCGAAAAGGGAACGAAAAGGAGCCCAGTGTCACGCTACTCTTCTGGTTACTTTTCCCCCGAATTTGACACCAGTAAGTCGGTGCTTCATTCATCGAGTTTTCCCAGAGACTTACCTGGTAAAGCTTTCCAAACTTCAAAAGACCAAACTTCGAACGCCGAATCCCTACGAAAGCAGACCCGGTCGTTCAAGATCCGGAAAAAGGCCAACCTAAATCTTCGAGCGGAACCTACGGCCAAAGAACTGTGCAGCGAAAACCTTCTTCGATTTTTGGAACCCATCCCTTCTTCGAACAATCTCAGTTCCGGACGCACACCTGGAACCCCCCAAAAGGTCTTTTCTTCCAATAAGAAAAAGAAGAAACACTTCTAAATTTCTACTTAAAAAAAAACACAATTTATTTTTCTTTTCATTTTCACATTCTATTCTTCGGCAGTTTGTCATCTATCCGGTGAGGTGCGGGAGTAATTAACTATCCCCAGTCGCCGGCGGCAGAAATCGCTGGACGAATGAAGATCTGAAAAGAAAGAGGAAATGAACCGTTTTAGCAATTTTCAACACCGAAGGACTATGAAATTGTTAGTCGATTGTGTTAGTTGTTATGGGAATCGTTAGCTGTTAGTCCTAGATTAGTCAGACCGACGGATGAAAGACTCCGGGCGGTCGTGCAGAAAGGCTAGCATGCGTGGAAATTAGATCCAACTTACCTTGATTTATTACGGGGATCCATACCAGCCCTGGCAGGATCGGGGGAGAGTTGCGAGGGGTAAGCGAAATCGCCTTCGCCTTCCTCCACCTGTGGAGCGGTTGGGAGGGGATCGCCCATTGATTCAATTGGCCAGAATCTAAAATCAGTACCAACCAAATTAGATGGTTTGGTCATTTTATTGTGTACACTTTACTTACCTGATGTCGTCTTGCAGCGGCAAGATGGTCATCATGGTTGTCCCGGGACTTTATGGGTGGCAATGGACCAATCTTTCTGAGCAAAGATTGCCGTCACATTGGCCAAAACCCCTAGAATGAGCAGAATTCATTCACCTAAAATGAAAGACACACATATATGAAGGTTCTCCTTCGATATGTTCATATACGTACGTACTTACCAATACATTCTCGTCGAAAAAGGCCACTTTTAAAACTACTTTTCACTTCGAATTTTTCGCGACTGAACAGCATAAACATAAACATATCGAACAATAGAGATGCTGTGTCAGTCCACTTTGACAGATTCATGACGTTTCGCAAACTGTCACTGTCACTATTGTGTCATACAGTTTGCCCGCCGGCGAATCAATCCCGCCTGGGGATTCGGTCGTGCTGATCGAATGTGATCTTTGTGTTGTCAGTATTTGTAAATAGGGTTGTAAAATTGTTTTTCGATGCGCATCAATGTAAATAGTTTATAAATGTTGTCTACCCATAATACGGGATATTTTATAAGAATTTTTAAAATGTTTTGTACATATTTTGCATGTGTTAATTTATTTCGTTTTCCGATTTTAAAATGTTTATTGTGCACGTACGGAAGTATTATTTTAGTATGTTTCATTATTTATATTTTTAATTTGTAGTAAAGTTTAATTATGATATCGCGCGATAGTAGTAAGTAGATTTTTAAATTGTTGTTGTTTGTAATTTTGTAAATATTTTAAAATGTTTGTTGTGCATCCACGAACCGATGGCGGCCGAAGATGACTTGAGAGAGTAGATTGAAAAAAAAAATGCAAAATCTCTTCGTGCTTTCGCATTTTTTTCATCGGGGTGGTGGATAGTGTAACCGTTTGGTTACAAGATTGTTGATTTTTGTTTTGAATTATGTTGTATGTGTAGGACCCTTCACGTTTCTTGTGTAAAAACAGTAGAGATACCACAGAAGTGAAAGGGTCAAGTACCGCTGTAAATGTGTTGTCTCGTTACCAAAGATGAAATATGGGACAGAAAATTGAACTTCGAGCGAAACAGCATATTAAATGATGGATGAAAGAATGACGGAATAAGGGAATGATTATACAAAACGGCCATTGCCCAAAACTGGCTAATAATTTAACAGGCGTCCGTGTGCTAAGACGTGTGATTTTCATGGTGCAGTGATTCTGACTGAGTGAACGAACCCCCCCCCCCCCCCCCTTTTCTTAGCAGGAGCTAGGCTGTGCTTTGGGGAAGATACTGCTTAGGTAATTTAAATGCCCTGCATTCTATTTGAAGATTGGTTGTTAAAATGTACCGTCCATAGGACCTCTTTTGTTTGGACCTTTAAGTCCCACCGTCCAGCACACGGGTCGGCCCGCGAAGCCATCAGGCTTCCGCGCTTAACTCGTCAAGGAGTTTTACCGTCCTTTTCCGGACGGATCCTCAGGCAGATCGCCTTAACCGTCAAGGAGGATTTCCCCTCTCGGCCGTCCAAGGTGGCCATGCCACGGCCGGTCGATTGAGCCTAAGAGAGAAGACGCCTGCATCCCCCCCCCCCCAGCAACGCCCGCTGGTTCCGTCGGTCGAGTACCGGCCCCGCTCGCTTCATCATCCGGCGAGATTTCCGACCGCACCGCTCGACAGGAGTCGCTGTGTCGGCCATCGACACCACCTTCAAGCAGCAGCGGTATGTACCGGTACCACCAAACATAGAAATAGGCCACACTTAACAAATTAACACAAATTTTATTACACAGAACAACACGCACACGCCACAATTAGGGTTTTAATAAAATTATATTAAACACGTACGTCCCCAACCCCCATTTCGACAAAAATTTCAAAATTCAAATATCTGGTTCTCAGTCATTTTTCAACGGATTTTCAAAATTTTTGCACCAATCGATCACAAATTCCTTCTAGTTTTATGAATCGGAGTCCACTTTACGGAAGCGGTCATGGTTCCGGAATTATTCCGGGGAGTCGTGGGGTAACCTCTTTATCGCTCATGGTGGCCACATTGTAACGTTAGCTAAAACCTCACATGCAGCATATCAATCTTCATAATTTTGCAAAACAGGAACTCTAGAAGGTATTTCGAGACTTTCTGGACATATTGGCCGCTATCGGAGATACTCCGGGAACTTGGTGCCCCGGGGAAGTGGCCATTTCATGATTTTTTATGAACCCTGTCTTGCGACATATCATTCTTCATGATTTTGCAAAACAAAAACTCTAGAATGCATTTCGAGACTTTCTGGAGATAATGGCCACTATTGGAGATACTCCGGGAGCCTGGTGCCCCCGGGAAGTGGCCGGTTCGTGATTTTTTCTGAACCCTGTCTTGCGACATATCATTCTTCATGATTTTGCAAAACAAGAACTCTAGAATGCATTTCGAGACTTTCTGGACATATTGGCCACTAACGGAGATACACGGGGAACCTGGTGTCCCCGGGGATTCGAGGAAGTGACCAGTTGGTGATTTTTTTTTCTGAACCCTGTCTTGCGACATATCATTCTTCATGATTTTGCAAAACAAGAACTCTCGAATGCATTACGAGACTTTTTGGAGATAATGGCCACTATCGGAAATACTTCGGGAACCTGGTGCCCCCAGGGAAGTAGCCAGTTCATGTATTTTTCTGAACCCTATCTTACGACATATCATTCTTCATGATTTTGCAAAACAAGAACTCTTGAAGATATTTCGAGACTTCCTGGACATATTGACCACTATCAGAGGGATCCCGGGAACCTGGTGCCCCCGGGGAAGTGGCCAGTTCGAGTTTTTTTCTGAACCCTGTCTTGCGACATATCATTCTTCATGATTTTGCAAAACAAGAACTCTAGAATGCATTTCGAGACTTTGTGGACATATTGGCCACTAACGGAGATACACCGGAAACCTGGTGTAACCGGGGATTCGGGGAAGTGTCCAGTTCGTGATTTTTTTTTCTGAACCCTGTATTGCGACATGTCATTCTTCATGATTTTGCAAAACAAGAACTCTCGAATGCATTACGAGACTTTCTGGAGATAAAGGCCACTATCGGAGATACTTCGGGAACCTGGTGCCCCCGGGGAAGCGGCCAGTTCGTGTTTTTTTTCTGAACCCTGTCTTGCGACATATCGTTCTTCATGATTTCGCAAAACAAGAACTCTAGAATGCATTTCGAGACTTTCTGGAGATAATGGCCACTAACGGAGATACACCGGGAACCTGGTGTCCCCGGGGATTCGGGGAAGTGACCAGTTCGTGATTTTTTTTTCTGAACCCTGTCTTGCGACATATCATTCTTCATGATTTTGCAAAACAAGAACTCTCGAATGCATTACGAGACTTTCTGGAGATAATGGCCACTATCGGAGATACTTCGGGAAACTGGTGCCCCCAGGGAAGTAGGCAGTTCATGTTTTTTCTGAACCCTATCTTACGACATATCATTCTTCATGATCTTGCAAAACAAGAACTCTTGAAGATATTTTGAGACCTCCTGGACATATTGACCACTATCAGAGGGATCCCGGGAACCTGGTGCCCCCGGGAAAGTGGCCAGTTCGTGTTTTTTTTTCTGAACCCTGTCTTGCGACATATCATTCTTCATGATTTTGCAAAACAAGAACTCTAGAATGCATTTCGAGACTTTCTGGACATATTGGCCACTCTCAGAGATACTCCGGAAACCTGGTGCCCCAGGGAAGTAGCCAGTTCGTGATTTTTATCTGAACCCTATCTTGCGACATATCATTCTTCATTATTTTACAAAACAAGAACTTTAGAATGCATTTCGAGACTTTCTGGAGATAATGGCCACTATCAGAGGGACTCCGGGAACCTGGTGCCCCCGGGAAGTGGCCAGTTCGTGATTTTTTCTAATCCCTATCTTGCGACATATCCTTATTCATGATTTTGAGACTTTGAGACTTTCTGGACATATTGGCCACTATCAGAGGGACTCCGGGAACCTGAGCCTCCGAGGAAGTGACCAGTTCATGTTTTTTTCTGAACCCTGTCTTGCGACATATCATTCTTCATGATTTTACAAAACAAGAACTCTAGAATGCATTTCGAGACTTTCTGGAGATAATGGCCACTATCGGAGGTACTCCGGGAACCTGGTGCCACCGAGGAAGTGGTCAGGTTATGACATATCTGGACATATTGGCCACTATCGGAGATACACCGGGAACCTGATGTCCCCGGGGAAGTGGCCAGTTCGTGATGTTCCTCTTGCGACATATCATTCTTCATGATTTTGCAAAACAAGAACTCTAAAATGCATTTCGAGACTTTCTGGAGATAATGGCCACTATCGGAGGTACTCCGGGAACCTGGTGCCACCGAGGAAGTGGTCAGGTTATGATTTATTTTCTGAATACTGTCTTGCGAGGTATCACTCTGCATGATTTTGCAAAACAAGAACTCTTGAAGATATTTCGAGGCTTTTTGAACATATTAGCCACTACTGGAGGAATTCCGGGAACCTGGTACCCCCGGGGAAATGGCCAGTTCATGATTTTTTTTTTCAGGACCCTATTTTGCTATTTTCCTGGTGGAGGAATTAAAAAATTGGCACCTGGGTCAATCCTAGAAGCAGTTCCTGGAAAATTCACAGACGTCAAAACATTATTTTAGGGGTCCAAATAAGAACTTCACACCGAAATCCAAAAAATAACCTAAGCCTTGGAGGAATCCCTGAGAGAAACCCAGTAGGGAAAACAAAAAAGTAATTTTGGATAATATCTGGATATGGATATCTGGAAATATCAAGAAACTACATGTAAATATCCCATTCGTCGAAGTATCCTGAAAGTACTTCTGGAGGTAGTCTGAGGAACTGCTTGGAAGAATTTCATAAGAATTCTTAAAGATAAACTCTTTGAAGAACCCCTAAAAGAATACTTCCTACAAATTCTGAACATAATCGAGCGAAATCCAACGAGATGATCCCACAAACCTTTTCCCTAAGGAATTATTTGTGTTATCTGTAAACCGCTTGAGGAGGAAAAATTATGAATATTGATGTGTCGAAAAACAAGGATCGAAAAATTTTCACAAATTGGCCTTTTATCAAAAAACAGGTTCCTGAAGGACTGGCCAATATGTCCAAACAGTTGTTGTTTTGCAAAATGATAAAAATTGATATGTCATAAAACCGGGGTCAAAAAAGTATCTCGAAGTATCTTCTGATTGTGTCTAACAAGACAAAAATACCTGAAAAATCTTCTAGAGTTCTCTTGTTTTGCAATATTATGACGATTGAAATGTTGCAAGGCCGTTTTCAAAATCACGAACTGGTGGCTCCCTGGAATAATCAGGTTCTCTGAGCACCTCTGACAGTGGACTGTATATCCAAAAATCCTCCAAAAGTTTCCTACAGTTCTTGTTTTGCAACATCAAGAAGATTGATATGTATGTCGCAAAACAGGCTTCAGAGGGAATCAAAAATTGGCCACTTCCTCGGGCAACCAAGTTCCAGAAGTAACTCTGATAGTGACCAATATTTCCAAAAAGTCTTGAAATGTCTTCCAGAGTTCCTATTATACAAAATTATGAAGATTGAAATGTTGCAAGACCGGGTTCTGAAAAAAAAAATCATGAACTGGCCATTTCCCCGGGTGAGCCAGGCTCTCGGAGTACCTCTGCTGGTGGCCAGTATATTCAAAAAGTCTCCAAATGTCTTCTATTGATACGTCGCCAGACTGGCTTCAAAATAATCACAAACAGGCCACTTCCCGGGGGCACCAGGTTCCTGGAATACGTTTGATAGTGGTCAAGATGTGCAAAAATCAATTCTGCGGCAAGACATACAAAAAACACGAACTGGCCACTTCTCCGAGGGCACTAGGTTCCCGGAATAGCTCCGATAGTGGCCAATATGCCCAGAAAGTGTCGCAATTCCTTCCAGAGTTCTTGTTTTGCAAAATCATGAAGAATGATATGTCGCAAGACAGGGTTCAGAAAAAAATCATGAACTGGCCTCTTCCCCGGGGGCACCAGGTTTCCGGAGTCCCTCTGATAGTGGCCAATATGTCCAGAAAGTCTAGAAATACATCCAAGAGTTCTTGTTTTGCAAAATCACGAACAATGATATGTCGCAAGATAGGGTTCAGAAAAAAATCATGAACTGGCCACTTTCCGGGGGCACCAGGTACCCGGAGTATCTCCGATAGTGGCCATTATCTCCAGAAAGTCTCGAAATGCATTCTAGAGTTCTTGTTTTATAAAATCATGAAGAATGATATGTCGCAAGATAGGGTTCAGAAAAAATCACAAACTGGCTACTTCCCTGGGGGCACCAGGTTTCCGGAGTATCTCCGAGAGTGGCCAATATGTTCAGAAAGTCTCTAAATGCATTCTAGAGTTCTTGTTTTGCAAAATCATGAAGAATGATATGTCGCAAGACAGGGTTCAGAAAAAAAAACACGAACTGGCCACTTCCCCGGAGGCACCAGGTTCCCGGAGTCCCTCGGATAGTGGCCAATATGTCCAGAAAGTCTCAAAATATCTTCAAGAGTTCTTGTTTTGCAAAATCATGAAGAATGATATGTCGCAAGATAGGGTTCAGAAAAATTCACGAACTGGCCACTTTTCGGGAACACCAGGTTCCCGGAGTATCTCCGATAGTGACTATTATCTCCAGAAAGTCTCGAAATGCATTCTAGAGTTCTTGTTCTGCAAAATCATGAAGAATGATATGTCACAAGACAGGGTTCAGAAAAAAATCACGAACTGGCCACTTCCCCGGGGACACCAGGTTCCCGGAGTATCTTCGATAGTGGCCAATATGTCCAGAAAGTCTCGAAATACCTTCTAGAGCTCCTGTTTTGCAAAATCATGAAGATTGATATGCTGCATGTTAGGTTTTAGCTAACGTTACAATGTGGCCACCATGAGCGATAAGGAGGTTACCCCACGGCTCCCCGGAATAATTCCGGAACCATGACCGCTTCCGTAAAGTGGACTCCGGTTCTTAAAACTAGAAGAAATTTGTGATCGATTGGTGCAAAAATTTTGAAAATCCGTTGAAAAATGACTGAGAATCAGCCATTTGAATTTTGAAATTTTCGTCGAACTGGGGGTTGGGGACGTACGTGTTAAGAAACGTGAAAGTTCTTGGTGTAGTGTTTTTGTATCGCGAAAGTGCCCTTGATTACCCAGTAGCTAGCCGACCCTGGGATTACCGGAGAGTCTCTTGTGTCTTGAGTCGGCCTGGCACTGATAGTTTACCGATTCGTTTCAGGTTATTGAAAAAGCCGCGATTTGGTGTGTCGCATGCACAGGTTCAGGTCACTTTTATATTTTACCACTTATGACGAGACACCCAAAATCGGTTCCCGGACAGGACCTCTTGTCCCAAATTTGGTCTGAGACTTTTTTTTGTTGCTAACCGTTCATCAGGTTACCGAATAAATCATTTGACATCTCACATATATTGATTCCCTTTTACATTTTATATTTCCGGCGGGATTGGTCTGAGACTTTTGTCTTGTCGACTGTTCATCATGTAACCTAAAGCCTTTATTTGTGGTGTCGCGTGCACGGGTTTGGTTCACTTTCAGATTTAGCCACTTCCGTCGGGAAACTCGAAACCGGTTCCGGAAAACTATCGATAGTCTCTAATACAGGGTGTTAGGTTCGTGAGTGCAAACCTTTATTTTCTTGTACCGCGCATCGACGGCCTTGTCCTTATGCTTCATACGTACTTCTGCTGTGGTTCGGCAGGTGACCAAGACTGTGCGCGTGGTGCAAAACGATATATTGACTGGTGTGCTGAATGATACACAGCGCGGCCTTTGCAATGTTCTGAAACGCGCATTTGCACGAAATTCCACGCGGCAAGTCCTCTTGGAAAGGAACAGCCGCACTTGAGGAAATGCCGCAATGTTATCTCCCATAAGAATGGAGTTAAAGGGGAACAAAAAACGCGGCTGTTCCTTTTCTCAGGGATTTGCCGCGAGTACTTTTGGGCAAATGTGCTGATATCAGCGTGCGCTAGCTCCAGCGGCATACACTAAATTCTTTTTTTACACGATCTTTTTTTACGCGGTTTTATTTTACACGATTTTTTTTACACGATTTTCTCGAAATTACGCGATGTGTTTTTGGAAAGATTCTTCTCTCCTGGTCGCAATTTACTTCCGATGGGTCTCAAATTTCTACCAAAGATCTCTCTTATCATCCTTGATACCCTGTCAAAATTTTAGGATGATCCGATAAAAAAAATTTTGAAAACTTTTTTTACACGATTTTTTTTACGCGGAACAAAAAATCGCGTAAAAACAGAATTTAGTGTAGTGTGCAAATAAGTGCTTACCTTTACAGTTGCAAATTCATGATCTGAAATACGATGTTGAATTCGGAATAACAAGAACACGAGAGGAGCTAGACGTTTGAAGTCAAAGAACGAGTTGTAGAACAGAACAGTGGCCTCGATTTTTTCTAAAAGAAATTCCAAATTTATTACGCAGTTTTAAAAGATAATTTACCAAAAGAAATAAAAAACAATACTGTCGAGCTTATTTGCTTTAGAAAACTAAGTTATTTAACTAAACCAATATAATTGAAAGTAGATATTTGAATAAACTTTCGAATGAGGGTTAAAAAGCTGCGATAAGTTGAACCATTTTCAAATTGAAGCCAGTTTGAAGCAAGCAAAGTCAAAAACATGTAAAGTTCTATTACTACGTAACGGTTGAGATTTGACCATATGGGTACACATTTTTTTCACCATTTATGATCTTCTATCAATCCTTAAAATGTTTGCATTCACGAACCTAACACCCTGTATAGTGTGAACCTATTTGCTTGCAAACGTTCATAAGGTTATCAAGAAAGCCGCGCTTTGCTGTCTCGCATGGATGGGTTTGGTTCACTTTTATTTTTGGCCACTTCTGTTGGGACCCCCCGGAACCGTTTCCGGAACACTACCAGTTAAGATGTGTTCTGATACTGTTTTCCTGCTAACCGTTCATCAGGTTATCGAAAATGCCGCTGTTTGATGTGTCGCATGCATGGGGTTGGTTCTCTTTTATATTTGATCACTTCCGGCGGGACATCCGGAACCGGTTCCGGAACACTACCGGTTCAGATATGGTCTGATACTATTTTCCTGCTAACCGTTCATCAGGTTAACGAAAATGCCGCTGATTGATGTGTCGCATGAATGAGTTATGTTGAATTTTATATTTGGCCACTTCCGGCAGGACACCCAGAACCGGTTCCGGAACACTACCAGTTAATATGTGTTCTGATACTGTTTTCCTGCTAACCATTCATCAGGTTATCAAAAATGTCGCTGATTGATGTGTCGCATGCATGGGTTTGGTTCTCTTTTATATTTGGCCACTTCCGGCGGGACATCCTGAACCGGTTCCGGAACACCACCGGTTCAGATATGGTCTGATACTATTTTCCTGCTAACTGTTCATCAGGTTACCCAAAATGCCGCTGTTTGATGAGTCACATGAATGTGTTATGTTCAAATTTATATTTGGCCACTTCCGGCGGGGCATCCGGAACCGGTTCCGGAACACTACTGGTTCTGATATGGTCTGAGATTATTTTCCTGCTTACCATTCATCAGGTTATCGGAAATGCCGTGGTTTAATGTGTCGCATGCATGGGTTTGTTGCATTTTTATGTCTGGCCCCTCCCAGGGGTACCGGCCCGGAACACCTAAATGGCCATAACTCCGGAACGGCTGGACCGATCCGAACCATTTTCAATAGGAAACAATGGGACCAGATTCCGCGTCGAATGAACCATCGGTCATTAAAATCGGTTGAGGTTTACTGCCAAAAAGTGATGTGAGTTTTTTGTACACACACACATACACACATACACACATACTTACACACACATACATACACACAGACATCACCTCAATTCGTCGAGCTGAGTTGATTGGTATATGTGACTCGACCCTCCGGGCCTTCTATCAAAAAGTCATTTTTGGGGTGAACATATGGGTCATTCCACGCCAAGTGACCGACCGCTTGCAATCGACCATCACGGATTTGAACCAAATTTGGCTGAAACATTTGTTTAGATGGAAAAAGAAAAAATCCAAATTTTGGTGCCGATCGGATCACCCCTCGGCCCGTGGCAGCACCCCTCGTTTTGGCCGATATGGAAATTATCCTCTCTTTCTTTTATTTTTATCATTGAAACGATTGCACCTACACATTTTCGACCTTCGGCTTTTTCAAAGGAAATTGTTCAGGGAATCCAGAAAAAATATTATTTTTTGGTACAGTGTTGCCAGATATAATATTTTTCAATTTTTAAACTAAAAATCGATTTTTCTCAAAATACGTATATTTTGATTTTAAAAATTTTGATTCCATCGTGTTTATCAGACGTTTTTCTATCGAAAAAGCTTAACTGCCCAAACTAATTTGCGTCGTTCCTGAGATATAGCGTTTTTAAGAAAAAATATTCATTTTTTTTCATATGAAGTATCATATAAAATCAGGTGCAGTTTATAAATTTCGTAAAAAACATTGTTCGGTGCCATATAATCACGTTTTGTGCTGATTTGAACAATATCGAGTATAAAAAGGATTAAAAAAATTGTGACAGTGTTGCCAGTTTACCTTTTTTATTATACCATGAAACCTAACCTTCAAGTGTTTGACAATGTACAGGTTATTCTGAAAATGCGCACCATGTTTGTTGCAAGATGTGTGAGCAGGATAAAAACAATACACATTTTCTCTAACGACCCTGCTGTTGACCTTTTCTTCACAGACAAACAGACGTAACACCTAAAAAATTTTTCGCGAAAATCCATCGCCTAGTTCACACTAGGTGAAACGTCTAACGCTTAGAAAAATGATGTGCTCACCTCCGGTTGTGAAAGCTACAACTAAAAAGGTTTAAAAAGATCGTTAAAACCGTGGTCGTTGGAATTTTTTCCAATGTTACGTCTGTTTGTCTGTGTTTTCTTGTTTATGGTCCTATCTGACAAAATGATCCGATAATTAACAGTTATTGTTAGTTTGATAGTTAGCAATAGAAAAATTGGTTTATTGGAAAAGATGAGGATAAATTGTTAAAATATAAAATGTATCTATTGTGAAATTCATTTCAATTGTCATTTTATTCATTTCAACGATGTTGTAGATGGAAGTGTTGCCACACATGTCATTTTTATTGTAAACATCTAATTTACACAAAAGCTTTCGTAAATGTATAACACCAAATAAAAACAAACGATTTCTGTTTTTATACATAACGAGCACATTTGGCAACACTGCATGAGTATGGGCATAGATGGCAACACAATTCATAATTGCTACTCCATGGTTAATCGCAGCGAATGATTGTCGCTTTAGTTTGTGTGTTTGCTTATCAGCGACGACAGCAGCCACTTCGATCACTCACCAGCATTCTTCACCCTTCGCCATTCATTCATTCGCTTGCGATCAAAACTGCGACGAACGGCAACGAATATCCATGTCAAGCAACTTGCGCATGGCTTTCCACTGGTGATGGGGTTACGTGCTTGATCACGACAATCCGTTTGCTGCATCTTTCTCGATTCGATTCAGCAAAAAGGAGTGAATATGAATGGAGTGAGGCGAATATACCGATCCTTAATATGATACTATACATTGTTGATCTGGGAGTCATCTATAATTGATCGAACAATCGATTTGATTTATCGGAATTAACATTCGCGTACAACCGATCTCTTTCCCATGCAAAAAAAGCCTAAGAAAAGTAGGCTCTAGGGAGCAAACGCCACTAATCCATTTCACTCAGAAATTTTCGTTCATTCTTCGCCACGAAGAACAAACTAAAACTCATACAATCACATCAATAGACAACACAATACCCAACACTGTTCTTCACTTCTCTGCCTGGGACAATAAAAGACATGATCTATTATTCGGCAATCCAGTAAGAATAAACGCAATACCCGCACCTATTGTTTGCGTTTCCGCTAAATACTAGCATACTTGGCAACACTGCCGTAAAAATCAATCAAAAGATATTTTTACAGGGATTTTTATAAGTAGTTGGACCTTCGAATATAAAATAAAAATACTGAAGTCTGAGCTACCAGTTGCGCGACGATGCGTAGTATCTAATATTATCTAATTCCAAAAGATATCATATCTATATTTTCAGGTTCGGCTTCTGAAATTAGCTGTGGGTCATTGAATGTAGTTATATCGAAATTACATTTTCAGCACTGTTGCTTATAAATACTCATCAAATGTTTTCCTGAATATATTTTACGTCGATGTTGCCAAATGTACTAAACCTAAATAAAAAAAAACATTTGGCTTGTTAATTAGATTTCATACTAATGTTCTAGTAAAATTAAGATTTCTACAATAAATATTACATATTTGGCAGCACTTCTGTTCAGATAATGTTAAAATATATGAAATTTGTTTAGAATTGATGATCTCAATCTCAGATACAATTTTTTAGTTCAACAGGTTATGCTAGTCCATTACGATAGCCTCATAATTGATGAACTGGCAACACTGTAACATTTTTTTAATCCTTTTTATACTTGATATTTTTCAAATCAACACAAAACGTCTTTATATGGCATTGAACAATATTTTTTGTGCGAAATTTATAAACTGCACCTGATTTTATATGATACTTTATATGAAAAAAATGAATATTTTTTCTTAAAAACGCTATATCTCAGGAACGACGCAAATTACTTTGGGAAGTTAAGCTTTTTTGATAGAAAAACGTCTGATAAACACGATGGAATCAAAATTTTTAAAATCAAAATATACGTATTTTGAGAAAAATCGATTTTTAGTTTTAAAATTGAAAAATACGATATCTGGCAACACTGTACCAAAAAAATAATATTTTTTCTGGATTCCCTGAACGATTTCCTTTAAAAAAGCCGAAGGTCGAAAATGTGTAGGTTCAATCGTTTCAATGATAAAAATAAAAGAAAGAGAGGATAATTTTCATATCGGCCAAAACGAGGGGTGCTGCCACGGGCCGAGGGGTGATCCGATCGGCACCAAAATTTGGATTTTTTCTTTTTCCATCTAAACAAATGTTTCAACCAAATTTGGTTCAAATCCGTGATGGTCGGTTGCAAGTTTTCACATTTTCTCGGTCACTTCATATGGAATGACCCATATAGCCTTTCCAGTACACTTAGTGTACGAGAAAGGCAAAAATATGTGAAGTTTGCCAATTGTCCTTAAAATTGCAACTGTATGAAAATTGACCCATTCTCATCCCTTCGAGAGGGTAAGAATGGGTCAAGGGAAGCGAATTAATTCCGCATTGACAACAGTGCTAGTAAATGAAGTTCAGGTCAAGGTTGATACTAGTTACCGATACTATATTATATGATAAATATGAGTTTGAGATTCTAAAAAGTATCAATCCATCTAAAAGTGTGATGCTTAATCGAGGTGTCATTTTAAAAAAGCCTTATTTTCAAGCTTTTCTCGATGATTTATCAAAAATTAAGTAATTTCTCTAGAAACCTAATTATCTGACAGGAATTGCTGGCAACTACCAGGATGACACCATATTTTTTTTTGATTCGCAATATTTGATGACCTATTTCAGATAATGTTTTGACCCAATCTCGCCCCTCTGATCCATTGTCACCCCCAACGACGGTATGCTAAGTATGGGAATAAAACATAAAACAACGAAGTATGTAATAGGACTAGATATAAGACTGTATGATAAAGCTAGTATAACTTAAATAACCGAAATAGAATAGGACTGACATTATTAACATTATATTAGGAGAAAAGCCAATCTATCAAATCACTAAAAATGTCTAGAATATGATTAGAAAATAAGCTTTGATAGGATTAGGATATGACTAGAATAAGACTAGAATGACTAGAATATAAATAGAAAACAACTATAACAGGACTAGATCAAGACTAGAAACATAACTTGAACAAAAGAAGAATGAGACTAAAATATGACTAGAAGAAGACTAAAATATGACTATGATAGTACTAGAATTAAAACGATTAAATATATTAGAACCACAATAGGCTCAGACATACATGAAGAGAACACATAATCAGATTACTAAAATAGAGAAATCTAAATCAACTAGCTACCGCATTACACAACAAAGTTTAAGCATATCTCCACAAACAAATTGAAGTATCCAACTGTTGATACAGCAATGCTTTCATTGACTCACCAACCACTGACTGCGGCCGCCAACATGGTTTCCAATCTCGTTTTTCCTTCCACGATGATGATGATCGCAACCTTATCCGACAACATGTGTGCACACACAAGGGTAAACAGGCCGGACAATCCAAACACGATTATCGAGACGCCACATAAAGCAAACAATCGGAAAAATTATCAAAATCAATTCCCGTTATTCATCTGGTCGTCTATCGATTCGAGGGGGGATAAAGGCGTAAGAAGTTAAAAGGAAAAAGCCAAGACGATTGAAGACTAACATTTTTCAAAGTTACTTTTTGACACTGTTTACATCGGTTCGCATTTGTTCCTGTATGCATTTTTTTTTCAATATGAGTTAATCAAACCGTTGAGGAAAGTTTTTCTTCGCATGTTGACGGTCGAAGCAATAAATATTTGGAAATTAACTCTTCGTAACGATATGCACGAGCTTTCCACGAAGCATGGTTTATAAATAACTCTAACTGGTACACCTGTTACTGTCATAAACCTTTTGGTTTTTATTCCCGGAGAGTAGTAATTTTGCAAACCCGCTTATCAGACATATATTTGTCATCCCAACCTTAAGTTAGAACAATTTAAACTAATTATGCAAAGACTTAATCAGCAATAGAACACTACAACAAATATTGATGAACATTTTAAAAACATTTTAGACATTTGTGCCAATGCTTTATTATTGTAAAATTTATTTTACTCATAGTACTATACTGCCGTGTACAGCATAACTGTCCCATGTTCATAGGGATTCCCATATAACATGGAACAACTATGCTGCACGCGGCAGTATAAGTACCATAAAAGCAGTCTTAATATATATATATTTTTTTTTAGTTCCTCAAGATTATTACTTTCTGGATGCGACACGAATGCACCCTGGTGTCAAGTGTCGAAAATAAACAAACAAACAAACAAACATTACTTTCTGGAATTACAACAGCTTGGCCATATTTGGACAGAAAACAATATGGCCAGTCTGAAAATTTATGTACATATAAAAAAAATAAGGTGACACCCTTTGAAAATTTAAAAAAATACGAAGACATCATTAAGTAAATATCAATTATTTCAATCAACGCAACCAAAAATCATGTTAAATTTAATTCAACTAGACCAAGAGCAGCAAGTGCTAGTCAAGAGCACTCGATTTATTAGGTTCTGAATACAATTGATGACGTTTTTGATGAAGGTGTTATACCTATAGAGTAAAGTGGGGCAAAAGTTCGAGTGGGGCAAGAGTTTCTTTTGAAGTTTTTGAGCTCAATTCAAATTATTTCTTTCGAGTGTCAAGGTTGTTCGAAGCCTTTTTGAAAGAGAGTCTTTCACTCCAAAAATTATGAAAATGGATCAATATTTCGAAAAGTTATGACAAAATGTTGGTTTTTGATCAAAAAATTGTAATATGCGATGGTCCTTCCAACGCATTGAATGGAATTGTAATGAAATCGAATTCGATATTGATGTGTGCGCTCAAGATGCAAACGATGCCCAAATGCGCTTCAAATGCGGTAACACATGTTATCTAAGGCAACGTAGCAACCATAGCCAATATCACCGCCAACCTAGGATTCGAAAGCTCCCACTGACTTCGGGTTACTTGTTAGAAAATCTTACCGCATTTGGTACTCCCGCATTTGATATTTGCATTTTGAATGCACACAGCAATATTTTATTTTGGGGCGTAACTAGGTATATTTTGAAGATACTTTAGCATGTGTAACTTTTTGCAAAAACGATTTGGAAATCATATTTTACACATAGTGGGGCGAAAGTTCGAATTGTGGGGCAAGAGTTCGAGTCATGTAGCAACTTTAGGTAAAAACCTAAAATTCTGCTAAATGTACATATTATCTCTGAAAATGATGGAATTAGTAAGAAAATTCGACCAAAGTTGAAAAAAAAAATTGTTTCATCTGAATTTGGCGGAAAACTACTAATTTTTGGTGTAGTAAATTTAACTCTGATTTGGGTAAAATCCAGATCGAACTTTAAAGTGTATTTCAGTTCCACCTCTCTCTCTCTCTCTTCTTGGCGTAACGTCCTCATTGGGACAAAGCCTGCTTCTCAGCATAGTGTTCTATGAGCACTTCCACAGTTATTAACTGAGAGCTTCCTCTGCCAATGACCATTTTGCATGCGTATATCGTGTGGCAGGCACGAAGATTCTCTTTGCCCAAGGAAGTCAAGGAAATTTCCTTTACGAAAAGATCCTGGACCGACCGGGAATCGAACCCGTCACCCTCAGCATGGTCATGCTGAATACCCGTGCGTTTACCGCCTCGGCTATATGGGCCTCTAACTGCTAGATTTATTGCGGCCATCATAAAAGTAAACTTGCTTTCGTTTTATTCTCGCTAATTATGGTCGTCGCTATAGATAGTAGAGTAAACATAGATCCGCGAAGATGAATCCATTGTATCCAAAGGAACTGTCAAACTGCTGTCAAAATCTGTATCCAAACAAGCAAGACGTCACGATTCCAACAACATCGATGGAGCGCATGACGTCAAACTCAATCGTTGCCCTCTTGAAAACACTATTCACACGCTTGAAACATTTCAATCATCGATGTTCGCGGATCTATGTTTACTCTACTATCTATTGTCGTCGCCATATTGAAGTATTAGCTAACGTGAATGGAAAATAGTATATTTAACTCAAATAAGCAATTAATTGAAAGTTTGCTGCCAGTTCCAAAACATGCTCACATAAATAAACTCTCTCAGCTGAGTTTTCTTGTGATTCGAGATAGTTTTACTAAATGAACTAATTGATTTATTTCATTCCAAGATGATAATATTCACCATTTTCGAAGCGCATTAATTTTATATTTCTGCAACCCCCAATATTCACGGTTAAATCACAGAGAACAGACATCCAAATCCAATTCCAATACTGTGTAAGGAATTTAACGGTTATTTGAAATGGCAACACAAGTGGCAATATCGTGGTGGCACTGCTAACGCAAAGTTCCCACGCTGTTGTCGGTGGTGAATATAAAACTTATCTGGATATACATACTCACCACTGACTGCAGCAATTTGCCGCATAGGTGACGCTAGTGTTGTCAACACTAAAAAATTGAATCCTTACGCAGCTTTCGAGAAAATTTTCAATAGGCTAGGAAGTCTGTTCTCTGTGGTAAAATTGAATGCGCATAAGCCTACCAACACAATAACTGCTTAAATATTACTTTGAAATGATCGCTTTCTACTTACGAACTCCTGAACTTTACGTGCCATCGAAGATGCCTCTCTGCATCTTGGGCTGTCATAGTTTTTGTTCAAAAAAAAAACAAAAAAAAATCATCATAAGGGGCTGTTCATAAACCACGTAGACCAAAATTTGGCCATCTCAGCCCCCCCCCCCCCGCCTCCCTCCTCGTAGACTTTTTTCCATACAAATATTTTGAAATTTGTATGGAGCGTAGACTTTGGTTAGAACCCCCACCCCCTCCCTCCAAAAAGTCTACGTGGTTTATGAACGGCCCCTAAGGGGCCGTTCATAAACTACGTAGACTTTTTGGGGGGAGGGGGGGGGGTCTGGCCAAAGTCTACGCTCCATACAAATTTCAAAATTTTTGTATGGACGAAAGTCTACGAGGGGGGAGGGGGGGGGGGTCTGAGATGGCCAAATTTTGGTCTACGTGGTTTATGAACAGCCCCTAACCTCTTTTCGAGAAATTTTCAACTAGAGTTTAAAATGGTTTTAGTACTACTATTAAGGTGAAACGGTACGCCGAGTTATTTTCCCTATCTTGCCTCTCTTTCTAACAATTTTGAAGCATATACACTGTAGTGCCGACAGAGAATCGATTCAAGCCAGACTTAACCCGCCATTTACTTCATCGCAATTATTGTAATGTGGTAGAGCGTAGGGCTCTCACGCAGCGGTTGTCGGTTAGAATCCGGTGGGCGGCAATTTTTTTTCTTAAACCTTCAGGTATCAGTAGGTCGGCTCTAGAGGCACGTTCTCCTCCATTCGGGAAATTTGTGCCAATTCTTCCTAGCAACACAATTCTACTAAACTGAACTTCTATGAACTTGAAAGTTCAGACAAAGTTCCGGTAGCATCTTAAGCACCTTTCAAGCTGCTTAAGAGGCTAACAATGAGCTTTGTCGGAACTTGTGTGCGAAGCACTGCGAAGTTCCAGCAAGGATCATCGTTAGCCTCTCAAACAAGCAGAAGTTCCATTCGGAACTTTATCTGAACTTCGTGGAACTTGAAAGTGCAATTTGCTATGCTGCCGTTCTACGCGTAATTGTCCCATGTTATATGGGATTCCCATATAACATGGGACAATTGGGCGTAGAACGGCAGTATGGGAAGCGAAACTTTTGGTTACTTGGGGTGCGACTCAATGAACGCTAAAAATGAAGTGGTTGCAACCATGTTCGAGCAGGTCGTTGAACAGGACTATTCCGGACAGCTGACATCTTCATGATGACGTAATTAAAATCTTCCAAGGGTGTGAACGAAGCGATCTAGTAGAACTTCACTTTAGTTTGATCAACGTGTATTAAGGACGATAAGAATGGCGTCACATGTTTACGTCCAAAATTGATGTTGACATACATAAGTAAGCAGCCTGCCTGCCTTCTTGTATGCGTGGGATGAACAACGAGCTTCATGAGCTCGGCACCAGAGGCATGTTCTCTTCCATTTGGGATATTTGTGCCACCACGAGCTTGCTGCACTCTACGGTGAATCCAGCACCCAGCAGATGCCCAAAGCCGGAAGGATACGATGGACAGAGCATGTTGCAGTAATGTCGGATAACTACCGTGCAAAGTAGTTGCATGCGACATATCCAGTTTGCACAAGAACGCGTGTAATGCAGGTGATAGGCAGACCAGGTAGATCCTAATCTGTGACGTATACTATTGTTGATCATGTTATCCAAATTGTGATGTAATGCAAATAAATGTATGTACATATATCGGAAAATAAAATACCTTCATTACCCTAGCACTACGCAAGAACTTTTAGAAAAACATTTTAGGAGAACTATAAAATTGAACCTGAGATCAAATTTTGAAAGTGAATCGAATTATTAGCAAATGCGGATCTAATATTCCAGCTCGAAGCAGTTCTGTAATTGCAGTATGAAGTTCGCAGGAATTCTACTATGAGCCTGCTAAGAACCCCAATTAATAAATAAATATAATAATTATAGCCTGCTTCTTCCGTAAGCCACATACACGCTCCTCCAAATGAATGACATATTGGCAAACTTTGACCATGGCCGTAAAAGTAAATTATCCGGACTTAACTTTTACTGCGGATTTGAATTTTATTATCTCTGTGTCAGTCTATGTCGCAAGACATACCATGTAGCAAAAGTATTGTGATGGCAGTCAAAGAACTCTTCCTTGCGAACTCTTACAAATCAAACCATCAGATATCACAAATTAACGCCCTATTCGCCATTACGAATCGAACCATCGACAGCACGTATCGCTGTGTTCGAGTATTTTTATCTCTGTACTATTATGGTGTATCCTTATCACCCCAAAATTTGATTCCTAATAAACGGTTTAATATATACGAAAGAAACTGATAAAACTGATTTAGTCATACGAAGGTTTCGATCGCAGCCGGACTAACTTGGTGGTGTTTGATCATACAGTGTTACAGTGTCGTGTGGCAGTGCTTTTTGAACATTCCTGGTATTCGGATGAACGATTTGTTCGTTTATCTCACCGATAGGGACCAGCGTTGTGATTGATTTTGATGTGATAGGCTTTTAATTTTCGCGAAAAGGTGTTGTTTTGGGTTGAAGAATTGCGAAATTAGCCAAACTGATTGTGAAGCCGTTTTCCGGCCACGTGCGACTTCGATGAAGATGGGATCTTCAAAGAGGAAATCATCGTTCAGAATCGATGACATCCTCCACCAGCAAGCAGAACAGCAGCAGCAGATGATCTTCCAGCACCAGCTCGTTCAGAACAGTGTGCTCAAACAGCTCACGGACATGAGCACAGCACAGCCCAGTTCTTCCACACCGACGTCGACCTCACCGGAGTACTGTCCCAATGGACCGAGGTCGTCGTCTTCACCTCCAGCTTCGCCCGTGCCGGAACATCCGACTGGTCCGGAATCGCCGAAAAAGCCCACTGCGCTGTACCCGAATCTACTGGATTTTCAGAAAACCAACTTTCCACTTCACCTGCAGTTCGGAATGTCTTCCTTCAACCCGGCAGCGCTTAATCCAGCAGCATTCAATGCTGCTTATCTGGAACAGTATGCGAACATGCTGCACAAAGGTGAGTGAGTAGGTAGCAGCGTAATCTACTTAATCAGTGATTCCTAAATTGGGCAATGAGTATGTCAAAAGGGGGCAAACAAATTCAATCAGTGCAAATGCTTTAGGAGGACTTGGAGTGACCCAATGAGATAGAATGATTGAAACCATTGAAGAGACTTAGGGTATTGTAGCCAATAGTGGAACCTTAACTGTCCTGCTCAAATCTCTTTTTACCGGCGAACATTCACCGGGAGACATAGGCTCATGTTCCTGAACAGTAGTTCAATGCCATGAAGTTACTTCGGAAAGCGATTATTCTATTATTTTAACAAATTTGTAAATGTAAACAAGTCTGGCGGATTACTTATAAACAAAACTCACAAGTTGCAGGCAGGTGCAAGATCGAAGAAGATTTCCTCGCGTGAAAAATGATAAGTTTCCCGAAAAGTTTCCTTGCAATTTCAGAATTAATAAAACATGTATGTTTATTACAAACGGATATTCCATTTGTTTTGAATCTGTACCATATATTTTCCTGCTTGAAGATATTGAATGTTATTTTGTTTTTGTCTAAAAAATGTTCGGAAAGTACATCGTCTCCCGAAAAATCTTTGAACATAACAGATAGCAAAACTCTCTGAACACACCAAGTTTTTTTTTAACTTTTCACAGATTTTGGAATTGGCTTTTTCATTATCTTTAAAAAACACAAAACAATGTGTTTTTGGGAAAATTTTCAAATAAATGTTTTAAACGTTAAAATAACATGTAAAACAACCTTGCTTAGAATTATAGCAGCATTAATCTTAACTCCATCATTTTACAATATCAGCTGACCCCAGTAAACTTACTGCGTGCTTTTACGCTTCAAGCTTAGGTCCCGTTCAAAATGTATGAAAATTCTATTTTCAAATAAATACAATTTCTTCATGCTTTTGTCTCATAAACCTTCCTTGGGTAAAAATAATGACACAAAACAAAGGCGAGCCACATCGGACGTTCCGTTCGCGAGTTATGCGCGATCCTACTGCATTTTTATATTATTAATCGTAAGTAGTTTGAATAAAGATATTTCATATAATATCAATAGCTACATTAAACTTGATCTTAAGGATACACTTGTTAGAATTCCAAAATGGCCGCCACAACGGCCGACTTTGACATCTATTTAAGCACTCACGATTTTGAGCGCACAAATCTCTTCGTAAACAAAACCAGCGTACCTGATCTTCTTATTTTAAGCTTATTACAAGTGAGCAAGAACAGAATAATAAAATTTACTGTTGTTTGAAGCTTGCTTCTTGAGATTTGTGTATCTGATGTTAAAGCAGGATTTCAAGACATTTGCCCTTAAAAAAAAAAGATTATTTTTTAAGCTGTCTCGGTAAAAGAGACTATTTTTTTAAAAATCCTGGTACACCAAATTACATCACATATTTTGTTCAAACTATCCTCGAAGTCCATAGATGGGCTTGGAATTTGTAATAATCTAAGAAGGATTACAAGATACTATATTTCACTTAATTTTAAACAATCAGAATTATGTAAAAAAAAATCTGAAGGATTTGATTATCGCCACAACAAGATATATCACAAGATATCCATTTCCTAATTATCTTCGTGGTCATGCAATAAATCAAATCTCATCTTCGTAGTTTACTAATATGCAAAGTACCGTAAAATGGGGTAATTTTAATAATTTTTCAGTGCATCTTCTTAATATTCTTCGGCATATTAGTATTTTCTGTTCTGTTAAAACAAGTAGGCACTGGGATCCCAGTCATCCACTGCAAATGAAGGTATGAACAAAGTTTGATTTTTCTTTGATCACTATTTTCCTGTTAACTTAATTGTATTAGAGCTAACATAATTTTTGAAAACTCGATTCACTTAAAATCTGGACGATCTTTTTCTACAGCCAACGAACACTAAGTTTCTTGAATGTTTTCAAGAAGATTTATCGGAATGGGTCAATCCATAACCCTTTCGTGACGAACCAGCACAATTGTGCCGTTGAGCAATAACAGTTTTGCGTATTTTTTTTAATCTGCTTGCATTTCATATTTGACTACGGAGATTTCAAATGCATTTCGATTAGATTATAGAGGTTTCTAGGGCGTTTCAAGGCGTTTCCAGGGCGTTTCAAGGGTTTTCGTTATAAGAGGTCTCTGAAAATCCTCTGAAATTTCCTGAAACGCCTTGTAATTTCCCAAAAACCCCCATGGACCCCATAGTAACTCACCTAACTCACACGAGACCCTTCGAGAGCACCGATAACGCTTTTGTAATGCCTCTTAAACCCGTCAAAAATCTTTTGAAGCTTCCTGAAATGCTTCCCAAATTTCGAAAACGCCCATGGACCCCATGTATGGCCTCCTAAGACCCTCCGTAAACTATCGATAACACCTCCGCAACGCCTCCAAAATCCAACAAATTTCCTGAAATGCTCCCAAAATCGCCTGCGTTGTGCCTCTGAAATCCGTCGAAAATCCTCTGAAACTTCCTGAAGACATGACGAAGCTACACCTCGAATTTACAAGAGTACCGATACCGGATGTCAGTTTGCGCTGAAAAATTTGATCAATTGGACACAACCCGCAGGTAGCCAATCGATTTACCCTCGAGCAGTCGCGTCTTTGACTACCTGCAGCGACGCCGCGCTCACGCTGTGTACCACCTAGGATAGGATGTGACGCGTTGCTAAGATTATTGGTCCCCAAATTGGTCTCTTTTGGGCTGACTAGTTGTCGTATCCTATCCTAGTGTACCACAAGCGTGCATTTTTCATGGTGCGTGTACTCAGTACACGACGCGACCGCTCCCGGGTTAAATTTACCGCGAAAACTGACTTTTGGTTCTTCAGATTAATGATCTTGAAAATGGATCATTTAAGCCGACTTTTCCGCTACTCACCGTATCAAAACAAAAGCGCCACCGTATATGGACGGTAACACAGTGACAGCAGTCGAGTTACGTCAAACACACAAGGCTACGGTGAGGCTATCTGTTCATTTCATAGCGGCCGTTTTAGTTATTTTATTGATCCATTGGAGCTGTGTTTTCGTCATATTTTTATTTGAAATATCCCCGGAAAAGCCCCAAAAACCTACTCCCAGAATCAATGTCCCCAACCTGACATCCCGGTACCCCCTTGAAACCCTTATAGATCCCGTGAAACGCCTCTAAGACCTCCAAAAACACCCCTAAGACCCCTTGGAACCCCTTAAGATCCTCTTATTCGCCCCTATGCCTCCTGGTACACCTTGATGCGCCTCTAAGACTCGTTAGAACTCTCCAGGAATCTCTTGAGGCCTCCTCGAATCCCCCTGAGGCTGCCTGAAGCACTCTCTTCAACGCTCTTGAGATCTCCTGATACCAAGCTGAAACCCCTCTTTATCCCCTGCGACCTCCCTTTGCTCGTCCCGTGGCCACCATTGCAATAGTTACCGTTTTATCTACATTTTCTTATGCACAATACTGTAGGGCATAAAAAGGAGCATAAATTAAGAGTGCATCAAAATGAAAAAGAAAAAAAAAGGTTTAAGTCTTCAGAACAGCATTCAAACTAATTCAAATTGGATCATATCGTTTATACGGCAAATCTTTTTTTATGATGAATGATTAATAATTGATTAAATTTGTTGTCTTATGATTAAGATTACTGATTCATGATTAAATTGCGAAAGCAGTATGATTAAGATTAATGATTAATGATTAAATGATATTTTTTCTATGATTGATTAATCTTAATCATAGATCATGATTAAATTTATGATTAATCATTAACGCTTTGTAATATTAGGAGGGGCGTGCCGAAAATGTTCCCTTAGTGCAGTTGCATCGCGGTTCCGATCCCTTCTGGTTCGATCAATATGAGCTAATTTTCCGGTGAGTAAGTGCCCTTGCCTTAGATCAGGGGTTTTCAGAACGTGACTGTCCTCATTACACTCGGTCAAAAACGGGCCAAATCTCGGGTTTCTTAGCAGTACCGTGGCTCAGATGGGTATTGACCGGACCAGGTAAAAGCAATTCTGGCCCATCGTTATAACACTGAGAATCAATGCCCAAGGACTGACCGAGGCTCAACCCGGTGTAATCAGCCCTATATGTTCGGAAGTGGACGAAAAGTGGATGGAAGCCTCTTATAAGAGACCGGGTCTGACTACATGCAATCATTCATTTATTTTCGTCCATAAGGTTTTTCACATCTAACGTAAAAACCTTGTTAAAATCTCCAAGCCTTGGACTTAAGATTTTTAGGCCTTAGCTCCGATTGGCTTCGACCGACAAGAGCGTCTCAGCGATGTTGACCGAATGACACCACAGGTCGCAAATCTGTTGCTATGAGTTACATTCAAATGCGTCATAAACAAGTCTACGCAGTTCATGGACAGCGCCAAAATTGCATAAAATTGCGAAGCGAAACAAAATTCAGAAAAAAAAATGATTCATTTATACGTTTGCGAAACTCTGTCCTCATAAACTCCAAGTCTTTTCGTGGTTTATTTACTAATAGCGGATTATATAACACCATCAGTGAGTAGAAACTGAATCATTAAAATATATTTTTAATGACATTTCTTGAAAATGATCAATCTGATCATTGGTATGCTGTTTTACGGCGTTACCTTACTTCGAGCACCTATGGTGATGCAGCGAACCGAAATGAAAGATTCCATCCAAAGCGATTTCCAGCCATTATCTTGTCATGTGGCCAGGTCAAACTTCATTTCCTTGTTGAGGCTGTCCAAATTTCAGTTCCTTGTTGACCGTCTGGGCATAGGCGAAACTACAGGAGGTGTCGGGGGTGCCAAGCACCACCTAAAGGCTCGAACTAGCGTTTCAGCTGGTCAGCCGAGTAGGTTAACAACTGTCCAGACGTGTCTTTCGTGGGCATCGTAGCACTCTTTTTGGTCCCACTAAGGCAATATGAGATATCGTAGAGGAGACGCATGTCGCAGATATTTGCGGCTTTCTCACTTTCACCGGCTAAGGAGTTCGCCCACTTTCTTCTCCCCGTCTACATGAGTGTTTAACTTCCTTTATGAGAACCGGCTTTGGCGTTCTTTTGCTCCTCTATCTTCCATACAGTGTGATCTGCTTTATCTGTGCGTAGCTCACCCAAATTATTCTCACCGGTGGCGATGAAGGCGTTCTTGATGACGCTCCTTTGATCTTGTACGCTTCCACCTTCTGGAATATTCGCAGCACGGTCCTCCAGCTCCCCAACGAAGAACCTTTTCATCACGTGTTCCGGTCGGCGTGTCTTGAACCGGCGCCCGATGTTCTCCTGCTGGATCCAAGAAATGCGTACCCAGTTTCGCCGACCAGGAGATGGTGGCGCTACGTTTGTCGCCATTGGTTTTCGGATCTATTTTTGAGCTTCTAACCTGAAGAACAGACACTCAGATTTACTGAACCAACCGCAGCCTTCCCTGTCAGTAACATATGATCAAGTTTCTCATATGGATTGATAAATCGGTCTATCCCGAGGTTGAAATATTCTGTCAAGTTCCACGACGCAGCACCACAGACGCAAGCTTTTTTTACTCTTTTTAGCTGGGAAAACTCTGTACTAAGCAATCAAAACAGAACTGCTTCATGGAATTTCCTTGCCATACAAGGTGATATGGTGCAATCATTTAACAAAATCAAGTCATTCAAGCAATTCAAAATGACACGAGCTAAAAACATTTTACGTGAGCAAAAAGAAAACTTAAGCAACTACGTAAAAGGAGGGATTAGCTTATCTTCCAAATAGAGTCAACGGCGGACCTCGTACCTGCTGTAATGACTGGGAGATATTTCATTGGCGAACCTCTCCTGCCAATTGACGCATTAATCACACCTAAATTGTGGCACAATCACAAAGACCATCGATACATACATGTGAACAAAAAACACACGGGTGTGACACGTCGAAAAACGCGAGCCTTCCAATAATAATCGGTATATGCCTCAAAAAAGTTGAACACTACCCTCGCTAATCCCACCGGCGCAATATCGATACCAGCTAACAACCTCATTCGAAGGCAATGTTCCTTTGAACGCGCTACCGGTCAAAGGGAACCGCCACCGAAAATAAGCTGTAATCTTTCAATAGCGAGATTTATGAACGGCACCACTGCCGCCAGCCAGCACTGTAACCTCTCATATCAAACTGATTCGATTGCGTTGATTTACAATCGATCGAGAGCGGCAATTGTGATGTTTTTTTTTTCACTTCCCGCCCGATTGTTGGCTTCTGTTTGCCATTGATAAGTTCAAAGTACCAAACCAACTCACTGTGGTTCCCCATCGTCGATGATGCATATTTCATAAAGTGGTGTAGAAAAATGGTAGTACCATTGATTATGAATGTGGTAGATTGTAGTTATCACAAGGCTTCAACGCTAGTTTAACATCTGAATCTTAATGTTGATTTGTCACACCAAATACATATTTTGATACGTACCGACCTTACCGGTCCGACTAAGGCCTGAGTGTTCTCTGCTGTACATAGGAGTCGTCTCCATTCCACTCGGTCCATGGCTGTGCGTCTTCAGTTCCGCACTCTGCGAAGAGTCCGCAAATCGCCGCCCTCCATTTGATCGACCCACCTAGTTCGCTGCGCACCACATCTCGTAGTTCATTCGCCTTCTCCAATTCCCGGCTTCCATCTGCACTCCTCCGTAGATGGTACGCAACACCTTGCGTTCGAAAACTCCAAAAGCACGTTGGTTTTATGCACGTAGAGTCCATGTTTCGTGCCCATAGAAGACTACCAGTCTAATCAGCTTTTTGTAGATAGCTCGTGTTACGGCGAACTTTGTTCGATTGTAGAGTTCTGCGGAGTCCAAAGTAAGCTCGATTTCCTACCACAATGCGTATCTGAAGTTCTCTGCTGGTGTCGTTGTCGGCGGTCATCAGCAAGCCACAGTACACGAATTCTTCGACCGCCTCGATTTCATCACCGTCAATAGAAATTCGAAGTGACGGGTGCGGTAATTCCTTCATGGAGCTCTTTGCCATCATGTACTATTGTACTTTGTCTCCGACACATTAATGACTAATCCGATTCTCCTCGCTTAATTCTTCTGTCGGGTGTACGTTTCCGCCATCGTGTCGAGCTATAACATCAATATCATCAGCGAAACCAAGCAGCTGAATGGGCTTTGTGGAAATCGTTTCACTCGTGTTTATTCCCGGTCTCCTTATAACACCCTCTATTCTAAAGCAATGTTTAACAGCAAGCGCGAAAAACCACCATCTTGCCGTAACCCTGTGCAAGACTCAAAGGGACTCGAGAGTGTCCCTGATACTCGAACTACGCACATCACTTGATCCACCGTCGCCTTGATCAATCGAATCAGTTTATCCAGGAACCCGTATTCGTGCATAATCTGCTATAACTGGTCTCGATCGATTGTATCATACGCCGATTTAAAATTGAAGAACAAGTGATGTGTGTGCACGTTGTATTTGAACAGCTGCTACACCTGGCTGATGGCGAACATCTGATCCGTTGTAGCACGTTCACTCATGAATCCAGTCGGATATTGTCCCACGAACTCTCTTGCAATCGATGATGAACGGCGGTATAAAATTTGAGAGAGTACCTTGTAGGCAGCGCTCAGTAGTGTGATCGCGCGATGATTCCAGCAATCCAACTTGTCGCTCTTATTGAAGATTGGACACACGATACCTTCCATCGGTAGCGGTAATACTTCCTCCTCCCAAATCTTGGTAATGACCCGGTGTAGTGCTCTCACCAGTGTTACTCCACCGTATTTTAGAAGCTCACTTGATAGTTGATATGCTCCAGCGGCTTTGTTGTTTTTGAACCGGCCAATCTCCTCTTCAATCTCTTGGATGGTAGCGGCTGGAAATGTTTCGTCCTGCGCATGTACTCCTAGATCTGTTACTAAGCCACCTTCGGAGCTTGCAACGTCGCAATTGAGGTGCTCATCGTAACGCTGCCACTACCTCCCGACCACCTCACGCTCGCTCGTGAGAAGATTCCCGTGATTGTCTCGGCACTTGTTAGCTTGTGGAACGAAGCGTCAGCGCGAGCGGTTCAGCTTCTCGTAAAACTTCCGTGTGTCCTTAGCACGGTACAGCACTTCCATCGCTTCGCGATCGTTCTTTCTGCTGGCGCTTCTTTCTCCGGGAGACTGAGTTCTGCCTGTTCCGCACCTGTCTAGAACGTGCCACATTCGCTCTCGTACGGTGTTGCAACATTCTCGCCCATTCGCCAAGCTGCTCTTCCGTTGGTAGGGCCACTGCTAGCTGCTCCATGTAGTCTTGAGCCACTTCTACGTTACGCAGCTGCTCGATGTTGAGCCGCGGCGTTCGACTTTGGCGCATGGCAATAACAGTCGAAGGTTTTGAGTGCAAGCATACAGCGACTAGGTGCAAGCATACAGCGACTAGATCCGAATCTATATTCGCACTGATATGTGTGGACATTGGTTATATCTGAGAAGAATTTTCCGTCGATTAGAACGTTGGCGATCTGGTTTTCTGTTTGATGATCAGGTGATCTCCAGGTTTTTTGTAGATATCTTTGCGTGGGAAGAAGGTGCTTCGGACTACCATAACACGGGAGGCTGCAAAGTTTACGCATCGCTGGCCGCTATCATTCGATACGGCGTGCAGACTGTTTCGCCCGATTACCGGTCTGTACATTTCCACCTTCCTACCTGCGATTTCATGTCGCCCACAACGATTTTTACGTCACGCGGCGAGCAACCATTGTATGTTTGCTCTAACTGCAAGGAGAACGCTTCTTTCTCGTTATCAGATCGCCTTTCGTGTGGGCAGTGCACGTTGATGATGCTGTAGTCCAGTTCAACAAACTTCCTGCAATCCCACACAGCAAAAAAATATGAAAGTTAAACAACACGTAAATTGAAGATCAATTGAAATTTGCGACAGAAAAATGTAAATCGCCAACATTCAACGTCAGCCGAGCAGTCCGCTGCTGGTCAGACGGCTTGTTTACAGATTTTAAAGCATATTCGCTTTAAATTTACATGCATCTGCTATAAACCATGCCAGCCACTCTCCGTCGTCAGCTAAAGAACGGCTGCTCGCAGCTGCGGCGGTTTCCCCGTTGTCTCTCTCAGTACTCTTTGCAGCAGTCGGAGCATGTCGGGAACGCGTGCATTATAGTAGAAGCAGTTTACCTTTGACTGTCTGCTATTCAACAAGCTGAGATAGCCGAGAGAGCTCGGGCGTGCTACTCACACTCCAAGGATTTGAGTTCAATTCTCGGTCGGATCTCAATTTTTCTTTATATTTTCTTACAAATATCTGCAATGTAATTTTAAGATCGCACAAAAATTTCCATCATATATGACGGGGTCCTTTTGTTACATTCGATCCGTCATAATTTTACAGGTTTTTTTCGAACTGTGCACGATGTCGAAGTTACGGGGACGTAACTTGTCGTAGATTATCCTGTCACATCCTGCGAAACCAAGTGACTTGCAATTCCTTGTTCCAAGTTTCCAGTCGTATTTTTCCCATGTTATTCGTTAGGAAACGTCCATAAATTACGTCACGCAAAAATTGCCCATTTTCAACCCCCCCCCTCCCCCTTATGTCATATTGTATTGTATGAGACCTCCAAAATTTTTGTATGGATCGTCACACTTTGATGAACCCCCCCCCCCTCCCCCCTCAAAGCGTGACGTAATTTATGGACGTTCCCTAATGGGAATACTTACGGGTGGCTTATTGGGCCTACACAGTTCGAAAAAAAACCTGTAAAATTATGACGGATCGAATGTAACAAAAGGACCCCGTCATATATGATGGAAATTTTTGTGCGATCTTAAAATTACATTGCAGATATTTGTAAGAAAATATAAAGAAAAATTGAGATCCGACCGAGAATTGAACTCAAATCCTTGGAGTGTGAGTAGCACGCCCGAGCTCTCTCGGCTATCTCAGCTTGTTGAATAGCAGACAGTCAAAGGTAAACTGCTTCTACTATAATGCACGCGTTCCCGACATGCTCCGACTGCTGCAAAGAGTACTGAGAGAGACAACGGGGAAACCGCCGCAGCTGCGAGCAGCCGTTCTTTAGCTGACGACGGAGAGTGGCTGGCATGGTTTATAGCAGATGCATGTAAATTTAAAGCGAATATGCTTTAAAATCTGTAAACAAGCCGTCTGACCAGCAGCGGACTGCTCGGCTGACGTTGAATGTTGGCGATTTACATTTTTCTGTCGCAAATTTCAATTGATCTTCAATTTACGTGTTGTTTAACTTTCATATTTTTTTGCTGTGTACGCCAACACTCCTGTCTCGCCGGAGGGCCCAGTTCTGTTTAGCGTCCCAATGAACAATGGGATTGGGAACCTATATAGGACAAGTGTGCCCAACATTGTGGTAATACAGTTGACTCTCTACATCTCGATATTGAAGGGACCATCGAGATAGGGAGAGATCGAACTCAAGAACTAATTTTTAATGTACACTAGATTGAAAAATCGTCCGTAACTAAGAAAAACCGTCAACAAACAGATGTCACTTCGCCTTCCCAGAATGTTTTGCACCTAGAAAAGAGATCTAGCAACCTGAAAAAAACGGGCATATCGACATATGCAAAGAAAATCAAGAACAAAAACTAACGAGATCGCATCGAGATAGAGAGACTCGAGATAAGGAGATATCGACATGTAGAGACGTAAAATGTATGCAGATTGAAGGGACCGAGAAAACCATCGAGATAGGGAGAGATATCGAGATGTAGAACATCGACATGTGCAGAGTCGACTGTGATGTAAATTCTTTTTTTAAAAATATGATCGTACCATCTAATCAAAAGTTTCAAAACTTTAGCCAGTAGTTTTCTATCCAAATTTGTTGTCTATCGTTTCTCTCTGTTTTCGATCATAAATCCCTTGCCACAACATTAGGCACACTGTTCCTATTACACAGCGTAACAAAAATTAACTTTTGGTCTGTCTCAAGAGCAAACTTATGAGTCCCTGACAGATTTTGGGCCGCTGAATCCGAATCCGGGCTCAGATTTGCTCCAGCACGTCACAATTTTTAGCTATATATTTATAGGGCAAAATATGCGATTTTGGGCTTTTTTGACTGCCACCCATTTGGCATGGGGATATTTTTTTAAAGCAATCAAAATTGTAAATTGATCAATTAACTTCTAAATTAACGACTCATGCAAAATATTTCGTTTTATCAAATCAAATTTGATAGATTGAGGCATTTTATGTTAGTAAGTAAACTAACAAGCAATCTTGCATGCAACTTTTGGAGGGTGACTTGTATGGAAAATATCGTACCTTACATTAATCGCTTAAAATTATCAAATTTGATCTGGTAAAACGAAATATTTTGCATGAGTCGTTTAGATGTTAATTGACCAATTCTGGCGTTCGATTTGAATAGGCCGTATGTTTGCTGTAATTCCTATATTCATAAGACCTATTCTAATCGAACGCCAGAATTTACCTTTTGATTGTTTAAAAAAAATATTTCCATGCTTAATGGCTGGCAGTCAAAATAGCCCAAAATCGCATATTTTACCCTATAAATTGGGGTATGGCTCAAAATTGTGTCGTGCTGGAGCAAATCTAAGCCAGGATTCGGATTCAATGGCCCAAACTCTGTCAGAGACACATAAGTTTGCTCTTGAGACAAAAAAATGTGGCGCTCTGTTATTGAGGCAAAATTTAATTTTGATTCCTAATATTATAGGATACCGCAACATTAGAAATACTACTGCAACAATAGGAACACAGCAAAAAAATATTAGGAAAAAATATTGTTTTTAAATAGGTTTTTGGCAAATCTTAAGCATACAAAAGGTGCAATCTCATAATTTAAGCATAATATATCTATTAAAAATGCCTTTTGATAACATTTTAGTCAAAAAAGTGCTCAATTGCCATTACCGCAACATTAGGTACTACCACAACGAAGGGAACAATTACCCTACTCCCTTAATAGAAAAAGTGTGTTGAACATGTTGTCATGAAAGTAAAGCTGATATAAAAAAAAATCACTTTTGGTAAATAGATTTTAAATACATACTTAAAATGGAAGAAGATCTTCTCAATAAATCCCAAGCGTTGCAAATTCTAAACAGATTTTCTCTAGAAAAAAGATGCAAACGGAGAGTACAAAAGCGCCTGAAGCACTTATGAACTATCTGAAACCACTTTTCCCCCGCCAAAGAAAATTTCACGTGGTTAAATGAACAAAAATACGGACAATTTCCTGGACCGAATACGAATTAGGTGGGAAACAATTCTTCTTCGGTTCTGATTCAATCTAGCATCTACCCAACGAAATTAGATCACAGCATGCCTTGTTTGAGTTAAATATCAAACGCCGTCGAGAAGCACAGCCTTTGTTTGGCCTACTAATTTGTATCAATTATTTCTGACCGTCCATGACGGTTTGTCTTCGGTAGGCGCCCGAGGCGGACAGCTCCGTTCCCGGCTCATATCGAGGCTTGACGTGCGCTAGCCAGCTAGCTGGCTAGCTATCAACTCCACATGCACCGGCAACTGAATATTTGCTCATCGATCCGTTATTCCAGCCACAAAACGGCGAATCCCTCTCATATCGCTTCGGGACAAGGGGTATCTTGTCGGTTCGGTTTTGTCGGGTTTTGTCTACAAATAAAGCCAAAATCACTGCCGCAGATAGAGTGCGGTGATACGTGCTACTAATCGTTATCATTTTTGGGTGTTGAACATTGATTCTGGTATTAGCCAAATCTAGCAGTAAGCGATCTGCTTGACGGCTTAACAATGTGTGCTGTTTTCTGGCGTATTTTTATTTTGATATTTACTCAGTGTGATAAAAAACGTGGACAACGATGTCGAATTCGTCTCTGCTATCCTATCTATTATCGATTCGAGTACGAAGAGATTATTCGTGGACTAATCCCCCTGGAATGGTTTTTACGAAATAATTTAATTGAACGCAAATGTGGACGATTTCGTGAACAACGCTAAGTCCCTCCAGGGAAGTCAATTAATACGCTGGCTATAGACGTTGCGATGAAGTGCAAAGTCGAGTGTCTATCATCGTAGCAGGCTTTGCTTATCGCAACCCGGTTGTCAGCAGTAGTAAGCCAACACCATCGGTGGGTTGCTGTGATGATATCCACATTTTTGGATATTTTTCATCATGAGTGGACGATTCGAAGACGGCGTCGATTGATTGATGATTGCCTGCCCCTTCTGGAGCGTCCTGGACATTTTCAAACACCTTTCGTTAAGCCGGTGCTCTTTATAGGCCGTTCTGTTGATATTGAACGTACGCCGTTCATCGAGCTAATCAGACAGAGCATACACAACACGACAGCGCAGTTCGACATGCGTAATGGGCTGCTTGGATACACAAAAGTAATTATTATACACTTCCCTATGTGTAAAAAAAGCCCAGGAAAAAAGGGAAGGGGAACAATGTGTTATTTTTCAATTTCGGCATACACTGATTTCTAGGTGGGATTAAGCCATAAACGACTGATAGGATCATTGCGGCGCCAACAACGATAGTCACTGCAGTCTGGTGAGTCGCGCGTTAAGCTCCTTCCGTTTACTTTGGTAGTAATTTATTTTATTACAACACCATTTACTGAACTGAACTCTTCTATCGCAATATAGAGGAGCCTAATCGGTCTGTTTGCTCCCTGGCTGTCTATTGGTTGTTTTCCCAATGTCTCGCACGCACCATTGTTCAGGTGACTTTGAATTGATGTTCGACGACATTGATATAAATCTCTAGCCGTTGAACATTTTTTGACGGAATCAGGGCGGCGCCATGTCGTGTTTGATTGATAAACATAGAAAATAACGTTGTTTGATCACATACAGATTGGGTACACGCTACACTATGGCTCTGATAACTGTTTATGCTTAAGCACAGCATAGATCTGGTTAAGGTTGCTTTGCCTAGAATTTATTACACTTATAAAAAACTAATAAAACATAACAAACAGGTATATTACAAATTTTTGGCAGTAAAGTGGTGATTCGAACCATGAAGGAGAGTCCAACATAGCCCTGGTCCTCACAAGTTCCTTACTCATCACTCATCACTCATGTATTAGCACCTCTGGTATTACAATGGGAATAGGCTTATGTAAAAGATCACTTCATCCTGAGCGGCTGCGCAATTCGCCCCTACTGCGAAATCCTGCTGGATTCCAATACAGCTCTTGCTTGCATCGTCTCTGCCCTTTCGTAATGTGTGGCCGACCAACCTCCACTTACGCTTTCGAGTTTCTGTTGACATTGGCCTTTGACAGCATCATCGATAAATCTCAGTGTTCGAGATACAGTTGTGAGGCCACCAGACTCGAATTATAAACCGCGGACATTGATTGATTAAACCCTGCAACTTCTGCGGATTTGCACTACGTTTTGCTGGCGTCAAAACAGACGCAGTAGCAACTCTAGTTTTCTTGATCCGTGCTCCTATACACTGCTGATGCCTTCAGATTCAGATGCTTCTTTATTAATTGGAAGCTCATTTAGCTTGCGATTCGGTAAACGGTCAATCATCACTACCATGATCTCGTAGAACAAAATGAAACCCTGTAGCGGTAATAATATATATGTATCCTTGCTTCACACCAGCGACTGCCCAAATGGGGTCGGATAAAGCTCTATTGTACAGGACCGTGCACGTAAAAGTCTCGTAGATATTTCAGACATTTCCGCAGATTGCATGGGGTCAACTTTGAACACCTCTGTTGATATGCGATCGACCTCAGGAGTCTTATGCCGAGATGTTGGTCGGACGTCGAAGCTTGAAGAAGTTGTTCGAAGTGCTCAACCACTGGATGTTTAGTCAGTGTGTGTTGAATCGTTGCCCGAATTTTTTCTCCTGACGCTGGCTCCAACTCTATTATCGACTAAAGCAGATGTGCTCGATTTGGTTTTAATATGTCCATTACGAAAGATCCACGTTACTTCATGCACTGGTCGATGTGGAAAAGGCGAGCCCCTAATTACTAGATCGTTGTTGCCACAAACCTCTGCAAACAGCTCACTGTTTTCGCTTACTTCTTCAACGCCATGACGTCACATGATGCCCATAGTCCATTCCGAGCTCCGCGTTGAAGCCGCCCATGCAGATCTTTAAGTCGCTGAAGTCACTGAAGCCTTCGCTGCCACGGCTCGCCATCCGTCGGTGCCTTCCCTGGTGCATTTGTATTTGCCCACGTGGACAATGCTGCCAGTTCGCAATTGTTGGACGTCTAAAGATCCCTCTCAAGCAAACGGCCTAACACACAACCACCGAAGCCGTTGTTGTCGCGGAAGACCGCTGCTACCGACATCCGTAGCAATCCTTTCAGGAACGTGCGTGGCTGACTGCCTTCGTGGATAACCCCGTAAGCCACCGCCTTGACCACCGCTATCACCTACCGGCTACATATTGAACGTATAAATTTAAATTTAACATTTTTTTCTTGATATGGTACTTAATTTGTAGTCCGTTCAAAGTCTAACACCGTACATCAAACCGTTTTTAATTAGATTTTGTTTTAGATTTTATAGAAGCATTTTAAAAACTTCCCCTGTGTTATAGGGATAGGATTTTTTCAAAACACCATCGTTCTTCTTCTTCTTCTTCATGCAACATCAAATCACCAATAGCTGCAGCAGTGAGTACCATGTCACCTAGGCCTCGCTAACACGCCACACCACAATGAATAACGCATACACACGGCCACCACAAGCAACAACAAATGTTAAAAATGTGAAATTTCTTGGTTTTTCATACTTTGTCCGTGAAGCTCCTCCGATTACCGACTAGTAACTGCTACCGATTGACCACAGCTACCGTTGGTTTTAGGAGAGGGCTACAGAAGGTGACCCTTCCCAGCGACTAACGAGACTTTGTATTTGGCCTCATCTCTAGGGTCGGCATGCTTGTCCTTTCTATTTCGTAGATTCGGAAAAACACTTGAGATTGCTTTTTCACACTCCTGTTTTTTAAGTTTTAGTGCACTTTCTATCTTCTAGCTATCTACCTTCTTCACCCAACTTTTTTCCACCCACATTATTAATCTAATCTGATCTTCTTATTACTTCGGACTCCTTCAATCTTGCCGCCATCTCCGATCGTTTCACGCTCCATCTCCGTGACCCGGTCAAACCGTGACCTTTGCCGCCCAAATGAACCGGGAGTTCCTCAGCTTCAGGAGAACGAGTCCTAAGGGGCTGTTCATAAACCACGTAGACTTTTTGTGGGGAGGGGGGGGGGGTTTCTGGCCAATGTCTACGCTTTTAAAATTGTTGTATGAACAAAAGTCTACGAGAGGGGAAGGGGATCTGAGATGATCAAATTTTGGTCTACGTGGTTTATGAACAGCCCCTAATTGGACTGCAGCCGAATGTAGCGAATGGCTGGAGCACCACTTGCCCAAGTCTACGCCGAAACCTCGTAAACGGCGGAAGATTGGCCATTTGGGGGTTAGGGTTCGCCACAAACCTGCTGAGGGGGTACTACGAACCGTTACAGAGTAGCACGCCGGCCCTAAGACCCAGCTTGATGATTATTTGAAATATGTTAGTCATTATTTGGAATCTTAAACGCAGAAACATATGATTCTATACATATTTTCTCTTTTTCTCTTTCTAGCATCTCCTCGAATATTCCCATTCTACCCGCCACACTACAGCTATCTGCTTCCGCCGTGTGGTTCCAAGCGCAAAGGTGGACAGGTGCGATTCACCCCTCAGCAAACCCAAAGCCTTGAGCGACGATTTTCCAACCACAAGTACCTTTCGCCCGAGGACCGCAGGCATTTGGCTGTTCAGCTGAAGCTTAGCGACCGGCAGGTAACATACTCATTGCACATTAAAGTAAGCAGTCGAATAACGTAACGCATCATATGTGATTACTTGCCACAGGTCAAAACATGGTTCCAGAACCGCCGCGCCAAATGGAGACGTGCCAACAACGGAGGTCAAACGTCGGATTCGCCCGTCGACCTGGGGGCCGACAGTGTACATAAATCGTCACACTCCGCCACCGTTACGTCATCCGCCAATTCACCCGCAGATCCGATGAAGAAATACTCGAATGACTATCGTGCAACCTCGAATAGCAGACCCGCAGAACCGTACGATTGCAAGAGTTCCGAAAACTACTCGGAGCATGAAACCTCCAGCGAAGGCGAGGACAGCAGCTACGAGGACGGGGGAGCCTCGCCCATCAATGTTATTTAAGTTAAGCTTTATCTATACTGAAATTCAAATAAATTATTCAACTTCTCACGCGGACAGACACGGTGTCGTCTAACCTACTTCATTCCGAGACTCCGCTAGGTCTAACGAATTGGCGAGACGACCTTTGGTTAGCTGAAAGTACACGGTTGCTACGATTGATAAGCTCTCCACTTCACCGCAAATACACAGTAGGCACTGCACCTTGCCGTTCGTGGAAACATCATCAGGCAATTAATCACGGTCGATTGCTCATTCCTTTTCTAACCTTCTTTACATCGTTTATTCATTATTTTGACGCTGTGATAACGCAAAATTCACCCATATCCAATATAGTCGCTCGTTCCGAATTTACTTGATAGGTTTTCCGTAACCAGCACCGATATCGGGCCCAGCTACATGACACTCTACCCAGTCTTAATTGATCATCCAATATTGATATAGTAGGCTGCGAGTGCGCTGTTTTGTGATTTCCAGGTGACCGCATGCATTGCCCACCACCCGGCTGGCTTATTTGGGGTGTATCGGCATTTCGATTGCGTCAAATTAGGCAGCTCCATCATCATCATCTAGATTACTGCTATGAACGATTTGAGAAGGAAGTTGTTTTCAGCCCACACTGCGCAAGCACACCCATTGCTCAACTGCCACAGTGGTTGAAATCACGAAAACAGGATGGTATATCATTCTCTGCAGATGACTCAAGTGCCATGTTTCGGTATACCAATCTGTGTGGTCAATCAAGGATTTTTAGTTAACGCAACATGTATATACTAGGTATACTTTTTGAAACTAAGCTTTTAAGATTATTTTTAGCATTTTTAACTGTGCAAAATTAGGGTGTGATTGATAACGTCCTCCCATTTCGATTGCAATTTGTGTGGGATTTATTATGGAAAAACGAACTTTTTGCATTTTTCTCATAAGCTGTAAAAATTGTATAAAACCTTGTAATTGCGTTTAAATATTGTCGAGGATATGCCAAAAAACTTTGTCAGAGACCGCAAAGTGATCCGACAACTGGTGAAAAAAGTTATATAGCGTATACGCTTTGTAATTCAGGCCAAAAATGACTACTTACTTTCAGTCCTGGGCACCCACGGAAGAGCAGAGGGCCGAACTGAAAGATTTCCATCCTGGGCTATTGCCAACCATCGCCTTGACCTGTGGCCCTGTCAAATTTCTATCGAGATGCTTGATTTCGTTGTTGAGGCTGCGTCGCCATGAGGCACTGGGACTGTCTCTGCTGCGATGTCCTGCTGGGTTCCAGTCTAACGCTTGCTTGCAGATTTCGTTTCCGGCCCTGCGTAGAGTGTGGCCAACCCACCTCCACTTTCGCTCCCGAATTTCTGTGGCTGTCGATGCTCCACGTTGGACATCCAATTGTGAGGCCGCCAAGAACGAATTATATACCGCAGGCATCTATTGATGAAGACCTGCAGCCGTTGAGTGCTCTCCATTGATACACACCAGGTTTTACCGGCGTATAGCAGCACAGGTTTCGAGTTGAAAATTCGGATTTTGGTGCGTCGAATAATCTGGTTGTTTTTCCATACGTTTCTTAAACTCGCAAAAGCAGCTCTCGCCTTCTTGATCAGTGCACCTATATCGTTCTTGGTGCCGCCATCGGCTGCCATTTGGCTACCAATATATTGGAAGCTTCCAACATTCTCCACTGATTGTCCAGCTACCGTAAAGCTGGAAGGGTTGACCGTGTTGACATCCATCGATTTGATCTTGTCGACGTTGATGTTAAAACCGGCCGCTGGCCGATTGGCAAGATCATCGAGCTTACTCTGCATATCAGAGCGCCGTTGAGCTAGGAGAGCAACATCATCAGACAATTCGAAGTCATTTAGGTGTTCCATGGTAATGGGCTGCCACAGCAATGCACGATTTGGTTCACGATGAAGAACAGTATCGGTGATAGTATACATCCTTGCCTCACTCCAGCAGCGACCCGGATGGGATCGGACAAAACACCGTTGTGCAGTACTCTGCACGAAAATGCCCTGTACTGTGCTTCAATGAGGCCGATGATTTTCTCAGGCAGACCCCTGCGCCTGAAGGATTTCCATATGACCGATTGAGACGGTCGAAAGCTCCTCCGTAATCAATGAACACCAGGTAGAGAGACACTTGGAATTCATTGATTTGCTCCAGGATGATACGGAGCGTGACAATATGGTAAACACTGGATCGTCCTGCGCGGAATCCTGCTTGCTGCGGTAGGAGAGTTGCGTCAATCTTCTCCTATATCCGGTTAAGGATAACTTTGCAGAGGATTTTGAGAACGATACACAGCAATATGATACCCCGCCAATTATCGCATACAGTCATGTCACCCTTTTTAGGTACCTTTACTAAGACGCCTTGCATCTAGTCGGCCGGAAATATCGCGGTTTCCCATATGTTGCAGAAAAATTGATGCAGTACTTATGCGAATACTACGGAGACAGCTTTGAGCATCTCGGCTGATATGCGATCGACCCCTGAGACCCTGTTCGATTTCATGCTACGGATGGCTGCTTCTATCTCCTGCATTGATGGAGCTTCGATATTGACACGGGTAATGTGTCGAACCCCTGGCGGATCATGCTGAGGTGTTGATGGCGTGATCAGCACTTGAAAAAGGTTTCCAAAGTGCTCGAACCAGCATTTCAACTGGTCAGCCGGGTCGGTCAGAGGTGTCTTTCACGGGCATCGTAGCATTCATCTTAGTCCCACTAAAGTGAAACATCGTAGAAGAGACGGATGTCGCCGGTGTTTGCAACTTTCTCGCCTTCGTCAGCTAGGGAGTCCGCCTACGCTCTTTTGTCCCGTCTACATCAGCGTTTCACTTCCTTCTCGAGAGCCGAATAGCGCTGACGGGCTACAGCTTTGGCTTCTCGTGTTTTCGCTCGCTTTATCGCGGTTTTGGCGTTTCATCGCTCTTCTATTTTCCTCCAGGTATCATCTGTGTTCCACTCCTTTCTCCGCTGTAATATCCGCAGCACGGTTCTGTAGCTCCTCGACGAAGGACCTTTTCACCGCAGCGTCATCCAGTCGGCGTGTGTTGAACTGACGCCCGATTTTCTCCTCCTGTCGCTGAATCCTGGCAATGCGCAGTCGGATCTCGCCGATTAGGAGATGATGGTCGGACGCAATGTCGGCACTACGTTTGTTCCACACATCAAGAAGGCTCCGTCACCATTTTCGATTTCGGTCGATGAGGAAAGGGCGATCCCCCAATCACCGTGTCATTGTTGCCACAAAACTCTGCAAACAGCTGTCCGTTTTCGCTCATTTCTCCGAGATCATGGCGTCCCATGACGTGCTCATAGACCGAGTTGTCGGAACCAACCTTCGCGTTGAAGTCGCCCATGAGGATCTTGCTATCACCTTTTGGAATCTTGTCCACATTGGCGTATCTAGGATTTTTTCCTAGGGGGTGCCTAGAGGGTGCCAATTCCAGTGGCTTCTAATACTACTGCGTTGCGGGAAAAACTAGCTTTCCCACACTTAGAGCTTAGCTTTCATCGCGGCAACCCCTTTGTTTTGTTGATTGAAAACAATCAGAAGTTTAAGAATACATTTTCAGAGCAATTAGGGTATTTTAACCAACAGTGAACACCTTGGTAGCTGAAATTTGTTCTGATCGTAAAAATATTATGATAGGGTATCGGGATGCTTCGTTGGCATAGTCCCCTCGTTCGGCCTATCTCAACGTAAACCAAAAACTCAAACAAACACGCATAACTGGATATCGGAAAAGCTATACGCCAAAGAACTGTAACATTTCGTTTCAATTTTTTACACTTTGGAGCATTAAAATTGAATGAAAATGTCACTTTGTTTAGCTTTTGTAGACGCCATGATTCTTCGGCTTAGTGGGTAGTCTATACACATGATCATAAATGGCATGACTCTGGAACATTTAGAATTGACTTTTTAATAAATGAACATTTGATGTGACGGTCAAAGACGCTATTTTGAAGTTTTGTATTTGTTTTCAACGAATAATAACTATTTCACAAATTGAATGTGGGCCGAATATTGAGGACATTTTTTTCACTATGTACCCAAATCTTGGCCCATCAGTAAAATGACGTCAAAAACATCGATAAAATGACATCACAACATTGTTTGCGTAAGAACCAGAAAGAACGAACAGGAAGAAAGATTTTGTGTGCGGTGACTGTAAAAATATAACACATTGATAGGGTTGTGTTGTTTTCGTTACTAAATTAAGAAAGAACTTTAGTTTAAGTGATTTATTTATAGTTTTTTTTGAAAATTTGGCTCCGAAAATGTAGTTTAAAAGTAAGATTGGTGAACAAACAGAGATAATACTTCAGCAGAAATATTGAAAAATGAGATAATTAGTGGTTCTAGTGCGTAGAAAGCAATAGGCCAACGTTGTATCCACTAATAGGCCAATTTTTGTACCATAGACCAACGTTGCATACCATCGCATCGAATCTTTTCAACTTCTTTAAGTAAATTCTTAAATATTTACGTTGGTTTACTTCCAAATGGTGAAACATGCATTGCCTAGAGTGTGTAATAGGCTCAACATATTATTCCTAGTGCTATTAATTCATGAGTTATGGTCAAAATTGTCAAGGCGGCTTGCAAATTAGGCCAAGGAATGGTACATATACCCTATCCTAATTAAATTGTCTTTACCAATGGTTGCACAACAAGTTCTATATCTTTCCTACATATTGCACACAAAAACCGATCAAAAACACCTTGTATGTTTCATAAAATAGCTATTTGAAATATTTATCAAATTATCCTATAGTGGACCTCGCGGACTCTAAGAACTTCCTCATAAGTTTCTTTGGAAATCTCTTAGGCAATTCTTTCTGCATTTTTATCGTGATTTTCGTCGGTATTTTTTTAATTTCTTTATCTATGCTACACGGTATTTCTTCACTAATTTCTTTATGATTGCCATCAATAATTCTTATAAAAATTCTTTTTGCAATTCCTTCGAGACTTCTTCAAAAATTATTTAAGGAATTCCTGCAGCAGAAACTATCGGAATACCTTCGTCAATTACGACAAAACTTGCTTCGAAAATTTATTTGGGTATTTCATCAGCAATTCGTTTGGAAATTTCTTAAGCCAATGTTTTGGGAACCTCTCCAATTATAACTCTGGGAACTTCTTCTGTAATTCCTTTAGAAATTTGTTCGTATACTTCTTGCTTTGGAAGTTTCTGCAAAAAAAAAATGGTAATTTTTTAAGAACTGTTTCTGTCATTTTTTCATAATTTTTGAATTCTACCAAAAAATCCTTCATAACTTCCTTCTATAATTTCTCCAAAGATTCCTTTAAACATTTCTCTGGCATGGTCTTTTTGGAAAATCGTACGATAATTCCTTAGGAAACTCCTTAAGCAATACTTTTGGGAATTCTTTTCGAAACTTCTTCGGCATCTGTCTCTCTCTCTCTCTTCTTGGCGTAACGTCCTCATTGGGACAAAGCCTGCATCTCAGCTTAGTTTTCTATGAGCACTTCCACAGTTATTAACTGAGAGCTTCCTCTGCCAATGACCATTTTGCATGCGTATATCGTGTGGCAGGCACGAAGATACTTTATGCCCAAGGAAGTCAAGGAAATTTCCTTTACGAAAAGATCCTGGACCGACCGGGAATCGAACCCGTCACCTCCAGCATGGTCAATTGGTCATGCTGAATACCCGTGCGTTTACCGCCTCGGCTATATGGGCCCTAACTTCTTCGGCATATTCTTTGAGAACATATTCAAAAATTTCTTTGTGTATACTTGCTAAAACTTTTATGGCAATTTCTTCGGTAATTTATTTTGTAATTGGATTGGGACATTTTTTTAAGTTTTGGATTTCCTTTGGAAATTTCTTCGGTAATTTTGATGGAAACTAATCCGGCAATTCCTTTGGAAATTGTCAGGAAATTTTCCGGGATTTCCTTGGCGTTTGTAGTTGAGAAGTTTTCCAAGAATTCCTTTGCAAATTGATTCGGCAATTCCATTCTCAAATTTCTTCAGCTATTCTTTTGAAAATCGCATTCCCTTGTAAATTGTTTGAGCATGCCCCATTGAGATTTTTTTGATTTCCAATGGAATAGTCTGGGAATTTCCAAAGGAATGGCCGAAGAAATCTACAAAGAAATAGCTGAAAGAATTCTCGAAGCACATACATAAGAAAGGAATTTCAAAGGTATTGGAGTTGAAATTTTAGAACAAGTTTCCAATGATATTGCTGATCAAATGTCAATAGAACAACCGCAGAAATTAAAAAAAAAAAAACAAACGTGCCAAAAGAAATTGCCAAACCAATATCAAAATAAATTAACACAGATATTCTCAAAGAAAATTTCATTAATTTTATTATTTCATATTTCATTTCATTTCATCATATTTCCAAATGACACTCTGAACATATACAGATTTTTCATATTTTTTGTAGTGAATATAAAAACTTAAACGAAGCTGCATATGAAAGCCTTAGGTATAAGCTGTAACATGAAAAATATTGAAAAAGTTTCATCAAGTACATATTAACTTAACTTTTTTAACTTTTTTATACAGCTTTGTAGCTGATCCTCGACAGATATGCTATCTCTTATTCAGCTGAAAGAGTCTTCAAACCCCTTCTGCAATTGCAACAATCGTGTTTAATCGAAAGTTTCAATCGAATAAAAAAAGGTTATTGAAAAACCTCATACAACATTAAATTACTTAGCTTTTAGAATAACTGTTTTCTAAAATTGCTCGTGAAAATCACTCATTTGTTCATAATGTGATTGTTTTCAGGCAATAATGTTTAATAGTACTTCACGACTAATGTCTAGTTCAAGCCAAAAACGCAAAATTTCTGTACTACACGTAGTTTTGTGATTTTTTTCCTGTTCCTGTGATAGTTCTCAAAATTATTGTTCTGGCAATTAATGTTCATGTACCTACATGTGCAAGCAATAAAAATGGGTTGTCGCTATGAACGTTGTGATCGATCCAAAAATACTAACATCACTTACCGCTCATAACCGCATAAGAGCAACAATCGATAGGAGTGGGCATCAGAGAAAACGCAGCAACTTTCGATAATATGGAAATGGACCTAAATTTCGGAAATTTATCAAAAGTTTGAAAATCTTGAAATTTCGTTTGAGTGTCTTCATATTTTTTATTAAATAAGTCAACCGTGAGAAACCCACATCCCAAGTAACATTTTGGTTGGTAACTAATCTTGTAGCAGTTTTGAAAACCACTCATAAAACTGAAAACGTTTTATTTGGTTACTAGTTCTTCTAGTCTATTTGTCCAAAAAAAGTTACTTAAGGCGAAACTGGAAGCATTTTCTCATTTTTTTGGTTTTTGATTTTTTATAAAATAACGGAGCAATATTTTCAAAATCGGTTTTCGTGCACATGTAGAGTATGGATCAAGGTATCTCCTGAATTTTTTCCAAGTGGTAAATGTTTATCGTTTTTGCAGAAACCATTTTTTTGTGGAATTTTGTTTAAAAATGGTTTCTGCAAAAACTAAAAACATTTTCCATCTGGAAAAAATTCAGGCGATAGCTTGATCCATACTCTACATGTGCACAAAACCGATTTTGAAAATATTGCTTCGTTATTTTATAAAAAATCAAAAACCAAAAAGTGAGGAAATGGATACAGTTTCACCTTAAGGTGTCGCGCATTTAGTATTTCATAACTATAAGCTTAATTTAAACGAATTCCCTAAAGTTAAAAAGAATGCGTTTTAATAAAACCAACCAAACAAATTTAAGGCAAATAACCATTACCACGAGACTCTGTATAGAGAAGTCATAGAATATCATTCTGGGTCTTCCGCGAATTGTGTGGAGCGGACCTGGTGTGATGGTTAGAACACTGTCACGCCGAGGACCTGGGATCGAATCCTACTCCTGACAAACTCACAAAACGTGGGTTCTTCCTTCGGAAGGGAAGTAAAGCGTGGGTCCCAAGATGAACTAGCCTAGGGCTAAAAATCTCGTTAATACAGTTAAAAAAATCCGCGAATTGAGCCCAAATACCTCCAGCCACAATGTGTATATCTATGTTACCGTCAAACGGGGTTACTTGCAACAGCGGTGTAACTTGCAACACGATGACATACACTAAATGTGAAGCATTTTCTAATAATAATGAAAACTAGTTTGCCCTACTATTTCGGTTATAGAGATTATGTGTATCAAAGATCGATTTAGTATAAAAATTAGCTTTATTTCTTTGTTTATGGTTTAGCTACACTGTTAAAACGGATTGCTCATTTTATCCATAATAACAAGTATGAAAATCGTGCTTGACCTCTCCCTTATGATAAGTGCGATAAGTCTGATGACCTTGCGTGCAGTTAGGGTACCTAATAGTAAGCTTAGCTAAACGATAAAAGTTTGATAAACTTATCGACTAAGTAATGCAAAAAATCATTATTATATTCGACAACCACTATGGGGTAACTTGCAACAGTTGAATTTGACGAAATCTTCTATTATTTATCTTCATTTCACGATATATTTGACAGAAATAACCGAAATGGATCATTTGTTGATTACGCAACGCGTTCATTTTCAAATGACAATTCTTTTTTTACATTTTTTTGCACGTTGTTGGGAAATACCACATTTTGAAGTTTTATTCATGTTTCATCATGTTAAAATTTCAATTTTTGTTTATGAACGCTGTAAAGCAATCACCAACCACAATTCTGAACCTAGATGGAGTAAATTATTTCAGTTTAATACCCAAATTAGCGAGTTTGACATTTACAAAGTAGAATAGGTGTATTTCAATCATGTTAATTTAGCTGAAATTGCCAAACACCACTTCAAACTGAAAACTGCTACCTTTTCTACCTATTCAAGAAATGACAATAATCATTGTTGACATTTTGTAATGAGTGCTAAGTCACGTGAGACCTGTTGCTCAGCGATATACTCTCGCTTGCAACAACTATCAATCCTTTCATGAACAATTATATGTCAATTGGTTAGTGTACATCTTTTCATGGTATGTTTCATGCATAACATCAACAATTTACAATACATACGACTAAATACAAGAATGTTAGTGCTGTTTAATGATAGCTAACTTAGCTTCATGTCCTATGTTGCAAGTTACCCCACAGATGGGGAAACTTGCAACAAGCATGTATTTCGCACCTCCTGATTAGGTGGCAACGTATTTTGGTAAACCAAGTGCTGCAAAGTATTCTACTCGGGGTAATTAGCATACACGATGCTTCACAGGATGTTTCAAATGTTTGGATTTTCAATGATATTGCTTCAAAGTCGAAAAGTGTTGCAAGTTACCCCATTTGACGGTACATTTTATAGTGTCTCAGAAAAATCTTATTCAGAAGGTTATAAACAAAATACTGAGCTAGGATAAAATAGGCACTATTTTGGAACTTAATTTCCAGAATGTAAATCTGCTGTTTGTCCTTACCAATCCAAAGCTCTAGAAATTAAAAAAGGTGAAGTAATTCCGGGTATAGCTTATGTTTTGTTCAAATGCGTCATTAAGAGATATTGAAATTATCACGTGAAGTTTTCAATTTTAGGTGAATGTCAAGGAAAAATTCTAGGGGGTGCCAAATTCATTCTAGGGGGTGCCAGGCACCCCTGGAACCCCCCCTAGCTACGCCAATGCTTGTCCACGATAGCATTCAGTTGATTGTAAAAGTTCTCTTTGTCTTGCAATTCGGCAGCATCGGTTGGCGCGTAATATTGGATCATGGTAAGGTTTCGATCTCGTGTTCTAAATCTGGCTACAATTACCCTCTCATTAATAGGTTCCCACTTCAAGAGCGCTGAGCAGGAAACCAACTCCACGGTGGCGAGGAGCGTGTTCACCTCGTAGGCCAGAGTATAGCAGAATTTGACCCGACGCCAATCCGTGTTTTCCAAAGTTCGGCCAACAGAATTCGCTCAGTCCTAAGATCTCAAGGTTCACACGGCATGTCTCATTGGCTAGTTGTACCAGTTTACACTGCTGGACTAGGATGAATACATTCCAAGAACCAATTCTTGTCCGTTGTTTCGCGCTAAAAGTCGGTGCCGTTGAATCAGTTCGTAATCTTTCATTTTCGGTTTCAGTAATAGTTTTTTGGGTTTTGGAAACAGGTTGTTGGCCTAACGTCCCCTATCCACCGTGGTGGGGCTGCCACCTTAGGTATAGCTTCTGGTGGATCAGCATTTCATACTCAGCCGCTGGATGCCAGAACAGACGCTGTTTGAGCCGCACCTCTTTGGTGAACAGACGCTCGAGACGTACCTCCTCAATTTAGCTGAAGTCAGAAGGACAACAGTGCCCAGGCTGCACTACCAGCTGAGCACACAACTCTTAGCTGGCGGTCTTTGCCATCGCTTGACCCGTGGAAGCATGAGGTAGGAACTTGTTAGGACCAGAGCTATGTTGGATGCTCTCCTTTTCGACTCACCGTTTTGAAGCCCAGACCAAAAATTGAGAATGTATCATTGATGTCATTCCTTTACAAGTCAAGCACCATATGTACGTTATGGTACCGATATGTACGTTATAACTTTTGTCACAAATGTTGTATCGCTTTGCGGTCTTGTGCAAAGTTTTTTAGTACATCAAAGCCTATATTTAAACACATTACCTAGTTTAACAAAAATGTAAGCCCCTTGGTACGAAGGAATGCCACCTTTGGCGCGATACACCGATGATTTATAGCAGCTCATGCAACTTCTATGCTGGAATCCAGTTTATTTTATTAAACTAACTAAAAAAAGAAAGTTTCCTTCCTATACTGAATCTCATAAAAATTTCAATTGCAATGCGGAATACAAGGACCCAACCAATCGCACCCATATTTTGCACAGTTGAGTTGGACGCTAATATGGATTGAAAGCGCTATGCTCCAGGATGATACAATGCAATTTAAATTTTCCCATACATCGTTGATTCACTCTAAATGTACATAATAAGCTTTGTATCGAAAATAAGTTACACCATTTTGAAATGTTGGTCCCGCAATAGATAGATAATTGGTAAATTACGGAAAAATCCACAGCTTAAGTGAGATTTGAACTCACAACCTATATAACAGCCGTTCTCGCTCTGCATACATATGCTCAAATGATATGGATAGGTTTGCGGTGCGAAGTTTACTATCTGCAAAACGCTGACCGGTAGTCCTCTATGGGCACGAAATATGGACTCTACGTGCATAGGATCAAAACACCCTTGGAGTTTTCGAACGGAAGGTGTTGCGTACCATCTACGACGGGGTGCAGATGAAAGATGGGACGTCCAATGTACCACGAGCTGTATCAGCTGCTGAATGAACCAACCATCGTTCCCTCCGCGAAAATCGGGAGCAACTTGATTAAAATGGTTCCTGAGTGTCATCCGACCGGTACAAAAAGACGTGGTGCGCAGCGAGCTAGGTGGGTCGATCAAGTGGAGGGTGATTGGCGGACCATTCTGAGAGTGCGGAACTGGAGACGCACAGCCATGGACCGAGTAGAATGGATACTACTCCTACGTACAGCAGAGAACAGTAAGGTTTGTGGTGCAGTTAAGCTGAAATGGGAGCACGTCCTTTTGGCTCGTGAATTGCAGGAAGTTGGTGCGTGCGTGACTGCCATTCAGGAATTGTGGTGACCCAAATCTGGTGAGGCCGATCAACGAGCAGATCAACGTATTGAGGATACGAGACCAGTTCTATAAGATAGGCACTGGGAGTTGCGTACGCAGCTCAAGCGTGGGTGCTCCAGTCCACTTCCCGGCAAGCCAGCCGGTGGAGGTTATGGACGGAGCGTGGTTGTTGAGGGCCGTCAACCGAGGATCCAAAGGACGGTCCGCAATAGAGGTGGCTGAGCAGCAGCTTGGCAAAATCATCGACTTTGCGTCCACTAAGTCGAACATAAGCAAGGACCTGAAAACGGCCTTGCTTCGACTTAGGGCGTCGATCGACGATGCCAAGCAGGAGCACGCGGCACTCGCGTTGCTGACTGCTGCAGCAGCGGAGCCTGCAAATGAGAAAGTGCCGAAGTTTACCCAAACGGAAGCCTTCTCCTTCGCAGGAAGTCCGAATAAGGCGGAAGCGACTGCTCGCGACAAACGGGGCAAGCAATCGCAGAAGCGAGCGAGGCAACCGTCAGGCGAGGAGCTGTCTGGCGGTGCCCGCAAGGCCAGGCGAATCATTACCCCGAAAGTCGGTAATAATGCCGGAAGGTCGGACCCCAGCCAGGGTTCCCGGAAAGCTGGGAAGGGTGGGCCTGAACAAGGGGAACAAGGGGTTGCGACCGCTAGTGGGCCCTCAACAGCCACAGAGTAGGGCGATCCAAGGGGAGGACCCCCCCTTGGACGAAGGTAGAGCGGAAGAGGAAGATGAAGGCGAATCCGCAGGTAGTAGCGCAGGACGCCAAGCCAAGGCGTAGGAGGGCAGGTGCCAAGCGCGAGAAAGGCGACGCTATCGTCATCAAGACGGAACAGTCCAAGTACTCGGACGTCTTGAAGATGATGCGAAGCGAAGCCAAGCTTGAGGGTCTTGGAGCCGACGTACGCAGTATTAGACGTACTCGTACGGGCGAGATGATCCTGGAGCTGAAGCGCCAGAAGGAGCACAAGGGCGCCGCCTATAAGAGGCTGGCAGAAGAGGTCCTTGGTGAGGGTGTGCAGGTGAGGGCTCTGACACATGAGGCGACTCTGAAGGTCAAGGACATCGATGAGATCACCGAAGTGGAAGAGCTCGTCACGGCACTGCGGCAACAGTGCGATGTGCAGGTGGCCGCCGCAGCCGTTAAGCTACGGAAAGGGCCAGCAGGGACACAGATAGCTTTGGTTCAGCTACCTGTGGCGGACGTCAAAAAGGCCGTTAAAGTAGGGAGCATAAAGGTGGGTTGGTGTGTATGTCACCTGACATTCCACGAGCCACCAGAGGTTTGCTTCAGGTGTCTGGAACCAGGACACAAGTCGTGGGACTGCAAAGGCCCCGACAGGCGCAAACTGTGCAGGCGATGCGGCGCTGAAGGTCATAAGGCCCAAAGCTGCACGAGTCCGCCCATCTGCATGATCTGTACCGGGAAATCCTCGAACAACAGACATCCGATGGGTGGCCCAAGGTGCCCGGCCTTCAAGAAAGCCGCAGGGAACAACAAATCACAGTGCAGGTAACGCAGCTGAACCTGAACCACTGTGATGCGGCTCAGCAACTGCTTTGTCAGGCAGTTTCTGAGTGGGAGACGGATATCGCCATCATATCGGACCCATACCGAGTACCCGCCGGCAACGGCAACTGGGTCGCGGATGGGACCAGAAAAATGGCGGCGATATGGACGACGGGTAAATACCCCGTTCAGGAGTCGGTGTCTACTACCTATGAGGGCTTCGTGGTCGCCAAAGTAAACGGGGTCTTCTTCTGTAGCTGTTATGCGCCTCCGCGGTGGCCGATCGAGCAGTTCACGCAAATGCTGGACCGCTTAACGACCGTGCTAACAGGGCGAAGACCGGTGGTAATAGCAGGCGACTTTAATGCCTGGGCCGTGGAATGGGGAAGCCGTTTCACGAACCAGCGGGGTCAGATCCTGCTAGAAACACTGGCCATCTTAGATGTCGACTTGGCTAATGTCGGTACCAAGAGTACCTTTAGTCGAAACGGAGCGGAGTCAATTATTGACGTGACCTTTTGTAGTCCTGGCCTTACAAGTAGTTCGAACTGGAGAGTAGATGATGGCTACACTCACAGCGACCACCTGGCGGTTCGCTATAGTATCGACTACAATAACAGCAGACAGCGGATAGAAGAAGAGGCGGCTAGGCCAAGGCCAAGCCCTCGCAGGTGGAAGACATCATACTTCGACGAAGGGGTATTTAGGGAGGCGCTCCGCCGTGAGCGAAACTTAATCGGTTTAGACGGCGACGAGCTGGTAGCGGTGCTCTCACGTGCGTGTGATGCGACCATGCCTAGGCGAGTCCACCCTAGAAATGGGAGGCCACCGGCTTACTGGTGGACCGACGCGATTGCGGACCTGCGCCGCGCCTGCCTACCGGCTAGGCGGCGGATGCAGCGAGCACGATCAGAGGAAGAGCGAAACGAACGGCGGGTGGTGTTCGCCGCTGCAAAAGCCGCGCTTAAGACCGAGATAAGAGCAAGCAAAAAGGCCTGCTTTGAGGGTCTCTGTCAGAGTGCCAATACGAACCCGTGGGGTGACGCCTACAGGATCGTTATGGCCAAGACGAGAGGTGTGATGGCTCCTACAGAGCAATCTCCAGAGATGTTGGAGGGGATCATTGGAGGACTTTTTCCGCGTCATGATCCTAGTCCTTGGCCTCCTTTCGTAGGACAGCCGGGGGCTGGGGCTGGCGATGAGGAGAGGGTCACCGATGTGGAACTTGCGGGGATAGCTAAGTCCCTTAGCGTAGGTAAGGCCCCAGGTCCGGACGGAGTTCCGAACCTAGCCTTAAAAGTAGCTATTGCAGAGGCTCCCGAGATGTTCAGGTCTGCTATGCAGAAATGCCTGGACGAGGGAGTTTTCCCAGAAGCTTGGAAGAGGCAGAGCCTGGTACTATTGCCAAAGGCGGGGAAACCACCCGGAGACCCGTCGGCATATAGACCAATATGCTTGATTGACACGGCGGGGAAGGTGCTCGAAAAGATCATCCTCAATAGAATGTTGCGGTTCACCGAGGGCGAAAATGGTCTTTCGAGTAACCAGTACGGCTTCCGGAAGGGGAGGTCCACCGTAGACGCTATCTTGTCGGTTACAAAAACCGCCGAGAAAGCACTCGAGCCTAAGAGGAGGGGAATTCGCTTTTGCGCGGTAGTGACTCTGGATGTAAGGAATGCGTTTAATAGCGCCAGCTGGTCTGCTATTGCCGATGCGCTCTTGCGTCTGGGGATACCGGAGTACCTGTACAAGATTCTCGGATGTTACTTTCAGAATCGTGTACTAGTCTACGACACGGAGGTGGGTCGGAAGTGCTTTCACATAACCTCAGGAGTCCCGCAAGGTTCCATCCTGGGTCCGGTGTTATGGAATGTCATGTACGACGAGGTGTTGAGGTTAGAGTATCCAGTGGGAGTGGTGATTGTCGGATTTGCCGACGACATTACGCTCGAAGTCTACGGTGAAACGATCGAGGAGGTAAAGTTGACTACCAACCACTCGATCAAGGTTGTGGAGGCGTGGATGCGGTCCAGGAAACTGGAGCTGGCTCACCATAAGACAGAGGTGACGGTTGTTAACAACCTGAAGTCGGAGCAGCAGACGGAGATCAGTGTAGGAGACTGTACTATCCTGTCAAAGCGCTCCGTCAAACACTTGGGCGTGATGATCGACGATAAGCTTACCTTCGGTAGCCACGTCGATTATGCCTGTAAAAGAGCCTCCACAGCTATTGCGGCACTGTCCCGGATGATGTCCAATAGCTCTGCGGTGTACGCCAGTAAGCGCAAGCTTCTGGCTAGTGTTGCTACATCCATACTTAGGTATGGCGGCCCGGCGTGGGGCACCGCGCTAAGTACTAAATGCTACCGACGGAAGCTGGAAAGTACTTACAGGCTTATGTGCCTGAGGGTTGCGAGCGCGTACCGTACCGTGTCACACGACGCTCTCTGCGTCATTACTGGTATGGTGCCTATCAGCATTCTTATCAGTGAGGACATGGAGTGCTTCGAAATGCGCGGCACAAGAGGCATACGCAGGACTGTCAGGATGGCCTCTATGGTCAAATGGCAGCGCGCGTGGGACAGTTCGACCAAAGGAAGGTGGACCTATAGGTTGATACCGAGGGTAGATAGTTGGATTAATAGGCGCCATGGGGAAGTCACATTCCACCTGACACAGGTCCTTACAGGTCATGGTTGCTTCCGACAGTATCTACACCGTTTCGGGCATGCGGATTCTCCCGAATGCCCAGTGTGCAATGGTTTAGAGGAAACGGCGGAACACGTTTTGTTCGTGTGCCCGCGTTTTCGCACAATGCGTGACCGCATGCTTGCCACATGCGGGGAGGACACTACTCCGGACAACTTGGTCTAGAGGATGTGTAGGGATGAGTTTGGCTGGAACGCCGTTTCAACGGCTATTACCCACATCGTCTGGGAGCTACAGAGGAGGTGGCGCGTGGACTCGGAGAATGGCTAGTCCAGATGCAGTACAAGAGGTGGTCCAGGGGTTCGGAGTCGGCTTCGTAGGTCATACCGGTGCCCTGCGGTCGAGATCGACCCTTACAACGATTAAGTGGCCGCGGAGAGGAAGTCCCGTTAGTGGTGCTGTCGTGGCGTCGGTCTACTGGGTTGGATCCGAGCCCGCGGTTGGAAAGGGGTCCCCGGCATGGGTCGGGGTAGGTGAGATCCTGCTGTCTGCAACCTACGGGTGCATCTAATAGGGCCTGAAGGGTAGTGATACCCTTCCTTACGGGCAGGTCAGATCGGGTTGCACGTGGGCATCAGTTCTTGATGTCCGCTCAGCAGTAGGGCGCGGGCGGGGTTGACCCTGCCCGCCTTCCGAGGACAAAGGGAGTGGCGGGGACCACTCGGGAAACTGGCTAAGCGCCAGCATGCTACCGTGATGGACTCTCCAAAGCGAGTCATCGATGTTCGTTGCTGCAGGCTACGCAGCTAACCTTGTGGGTGCGATGTGCACTAGCCCCTCTCTGAAGCAATACCTTCTTAGTGGTTCCGGAGAGACGTAGGGTTTGGCGACCATAGGAATGGTTTAGTGGGTACGAGGAGAGAGTAGTCCTGGATTTTACTTTTGTTGTAGAAGACGGCCTGTCAGACCTACACTACCCTAACCTTCTGTTAGGGTGTCTGTTGAGCAGATTATCCCCCTATGGTTTAGAAGGAAAAAAAAAGACCAGTTCTATAACTACTGCCTGATCAATGCTAGATAACTACTCGCCGACCAACGACAAAACCGATGACGGAAGGATGCTTTTACGAAAGAATTGACAATACTTATGGAGAATACCAGAAACACGACGTTAAGATTTTCATCGGAAACGCCAATGCGCAGGTCGGAAGAGATGACATTTTCCGTTCAATCATCGGTACGTAGAGCCTTCTCTCCGTCACTAACGGCAACGGTCTATGATTAGTTAACATTGCTGCTTCCAGGGGGATGGCCATTAGTAGCGCCTACTTTACACGTAAGAATAGCGATCTCGACGTTAAGACCGCTCAGAACACTATCTCGTGGTTATCAACCGTGTCGGAGGCGATCGATGCGTTTCAACATCCATCGTTTTCCAGTAGACTGTGCGGTAGCCGACTCTCACCAGAAGCTAGACGATCGGATAAGTGTGTTTAATGAGAGCCTTAATCTCACAACTCTCTGGGAGTCTATCCACGGAGCGATGAGTAATTGAGTACGGCAGCGCGGTAGGTGATATGTAGACACTGCTCGAAGACAACCTAGAAACGAGAAGTTTGACGAGAAGTGACAGAGATTTACGGACGAGAAGGATGTTGCCAGAAGCCGGATGCTGGTGACGGGGACCCGGCAGAGAGCGTTATAGGGAAGCAAGAGTAGCCGAAAAACGAATCCATCGCAAAAGCATGAGGAAAATGCGATTGTTCAGGTACAAGAAAGTACGGCTCAGAATGATATGGGGAGGTTTAATGAAACTGTCAATATGACATACGGAGAGAAACTGTGCCTCTTCCCGTCATGTGCAACGACCGTGATGAAAATTGCTTACAGACAAAACAATGGTGGCTACCAAGAGGATAGAGCACTTCTAGGAATTGTTGAACGGTGATAATGGAAGAGCGACCAACAGCATTCTAATTGACGACGACAAACAGGCTGTGGAACCTCCAACGCTAGCCGAGGTCAAGACAGCCATTAGAGGGCTGAAGAAAAACAAGGCCTCTGGGAGCGACGAACTCCCGGCCGAGCTTCTCAAGCACGGTAGCGACCAACTCTCCCACCCTGGGATTCCCGGTGATAGCGACACCGGGATCGACCGTCGGATCATGGAAGAGGCATTTTTTTCACGAATTCATTGCTCAATTTGTCAATTATCAAAATTCTGCAAATTTGGTGAATTGCAAGTAGAGGGTAATATATAACATTGTATTAAATAGGTCAACATATATATATAATACGAATATCATTTCATATTTTTTTTCTTAAACAACTTAAAAAAACTACATTCATACATTTTTTTTCTTTGCAAACATAATCTTAAATAAATGGAATAGAAAGCGTAACGGATTAAAGTATATTAATTTGCAGACGATATTGTTGCCAATATGCCAACACTGAATATGCCGACGCTCTTGTTTTTCACGATTTCAACCACTGCGAATTGGGAGATTACGGGGGTGATTTGATTTGTTCCAAGTGGCCTTAATGTTTGGCAAAATAGCTTATCAGGTGTTTTTTGATGTTGAAAGTTCTCAATCAGTGCGATATGGTTCATTCCAGGTAGCTGAAATATGCGTTGTTGTAATGACATCGCGATAAATTAGGTAGGCGAGAAAGCCGAGACGGTAAACGTGCGGGATATCAGCTAGAACTTTTCTGGGAATATATATGTGTCTAAGTGCTATAAATAATCTTATGCTTCGAATCATTTTCGGAAACAATAATTACGGCTTCGATATAGGGTGACGAAGGGTATTATCGGAAGGTATGTTTTTAAAAAAGAAACTATACTGTCTTCAGCCAGAGGCTGCACAGACTGAACATTACTAACACGAGACAACGGACAACACACATGACACCCAGTGGCCCAATGAAGAATTTTCCGTCTAACGAAAAAAAAAATTCCCGACTGGAAACGGGATTCGAACCCGCACTCCGAGGCTTACGAAACGCCTAGACGACTGACGTCGCTAACCGCACTGCCACGAAGCCCTCAAAGAATTGTTTTCTTCGTCATGTGGGGTTTTTATGGGCCAAGTTGCCTGAAATTTGGGCATATAACTCAGCTTGGCTGGGAAGGATTTGAGGCCAACTCTGTGTTTAATAGTTTACAAAAAGCCTCCCATGACGAATAGAACAAAACTGCCAAAAATACATAACTTCCCCTAATCTGTTCTTTTCGTCATCATCCTTATAAATTATATCCTTTCCATATAGCAAATTGACCGCCGAGGGAGAAAGCAAATCTTCGTTGAAAAGGGACGCCCAAGAAACAGAACAAGCTGAATAGCAGTTTCTTAAGCTAAAGTTTGCTTAAGAGTGGCTTGTTCTACTCTTATACTGCAAGGATGTTTCTTGAACGGATAGGGGTTGTTCTCTACGATGCTAACGAAGTGCTGCTTACATCTTTCTATCACCTTTCGAGCGGCCATCAAGAGTTTATTCTTTAGAATTTCAGTTTGCCTTACATCCTTTTAGGGGTTAGTTGAGCTCTTGGCTATAAAAATACCGTACTTCTTTCAGGCGGCCTTTTTATCCTCAAATGACCAACTGTGTGCAACTGTGAGGAAAACATTTGTTCTCCTACCCCGGATGTTAGTTTTATCATTATTTACCCGTTTTACCCAATTTGATTGGGTAGTATTTGCATTGCAATTTGAATAGCCTCTGAATTAGCGTGCAATTTTGTGTGAGGAAAAACTCGCGCTATAGTGTTAGTGTGTTGAAATGTCACTTATCTCTATACGAATATGGACTGATAACAAAGGAAGGATTCACTTCTGCAAGCCAGAGCGTTTGTTCTCCACGAGGGGTGGCTCACAACAGCGTCTGTTCCACATGTTTGGGGCAGCTGATCCAATGAGGTACAGATACTGGTGGCGTAGATAAACATTGCGAACCACAAGTTGTCTCTTTTGTTCTACCGCTAATCTTATGCAACTCAATTAGTGACGTCACTAATTCGACAATGATTTTTCATAAGGGCCTAACTGACTTGATCGATTTCTCTTCGTCGACTCTCTCTTTCGCTAATAACTTGAT